>NC_080470.1:22090000-22390000 GCF_030265055.1 Doryrhamphus excisus
CAATTACATCTACAGTCTAAATAGTTAATATAATACAAATTATTTTAAAAATAGAATAGAATACAAATTATTAAAAAAACAGAAAAATAGAAGTAGAATTCTAAAAAAATAGAAAAATTTAATTAAATAGTAATAATAATAAAATGTAATCCACTAATTTAATTGATAAATTCAGTTAATGTTATTTATAATAATTTATAAATATATTCACATAATGTAATTGGAATACAAAAATATAAAAAAATTACATCTACAGACTAAATAATTAATATAATACAAATTATTTTAAAAATACAATAGAAATAGAATAGAATACAAATTATTAAAAAAATAGAATTATAAAAAAATAGAAAAATTAAATAGTAATAATAATAAAATGTAATCCACTAATTGATTTGATAAATTCAGTTAATGTTATTTATAATAATTTGTAAATGTATTCACATAATTTAATTGGAATACAAAAATATAAAAACAATGACATCTACAGACTAAATAATTAATATAATACAAATTATTTTAAAAATAGAATAGAAATAGAATAAAATACAAATTATTTTAAAAAATAGAAATAGAATTATCAAAAAATAGAAAAATACAATAAATGAAAAAGTAGCACTCATTAAATGCTACAAATAAAAATACTAAAATGAATAATAAATTCATTCAGATAATTGTACTAAAAAAAAAAAAAAGTAAAAAATTAAAGAATGCGCCAGTGGATCAGGAGCCAGTGGTCCAGACACTGGAAGGTTGGCGGTTTGATCCAGTCACTGTCGTCATGCCCTTGGGCAAGGCACTTGCAAGTCTAACAATGTTAGATAAGGATATACGCGTACACAGTATGTATGTAGTATATGGAGTCATGCTGCAGTATTATGTGATGAGACATGAGTAAGTTGCGTTAAATGATGAGCGTGAAAGGACGCAGTATGTACGCTGTATGATGTAACGCCCTTCTACTCCCTCATGATCTGCATTATATGGCGAAAAGCACATTCCTGTACATTCTTACTCAGATTAGAAGCCGTTAATCCCATCCAGAATGGAAGGTGCTCGTCAAGTCAAAGCACGAGTGAGTCAATGGCCAAAAAAAAAAAAAAAAAAAACACAACAAAACAATGTGGCCCGTTGTTGTGAGCGAGGAGTCTCATGCTGAGATCATGAGCCTCCTCCTGAAAGCGCTTTCTTCCCCACAAAGATGCTCGTGGTGGCACGCCCTGCCCTGGAGATACGGTAGAAGGTTACGCAAGGAGGACTCGTGTTTAAGCAGTCTGCTTTTGGGCTCCCGCCAGGTGGATAAGGACTTCATCCCGGGCTTGATGTACATCCGGGACAACGAGGCCACGGCCGAGGAGTTTGAGGCCATGACCCTGCCCTTCACCGTTCCCAACGCCAGCGGCCAGGACATCCAGCTCAGCTCCAAGTATTCGCACATCACACTGGAGAACCGGGCGGAATACGTGCGGCTGGCCATCAACTACAGGCGAGTTCACGCCGCCAGTCGGCCCTACCATACAGTACATAATCACAATCATTACGTCATATCTATTATATATATTATAATTAGACCAGGGTTCAATTCCACCCTCGGCCATCTCTGTGTGGAGTTTGCATGTTCTCCCCGTGCATGCGTGGGTTTTCTCCGGGTACTCCGGTTTCCTCCCACATTCCAAAAACATGCTAGGTTAATTGGCAACTCAAAGTTGTCCATAGGTATGAATGTGAGTGTGAATGGTTGTTTGTCTATATGTGCCCTGTGATTGGCTGGCCACCAGTCCAGGGTGTACCCCGCCTCTCGCCCAAAGACAACTGGGATAGGCTCCAGCACCCCCGCGACCCTCGTGAGGAAAAAGTGGTAGAAAATGAATGAATGAATGAATAATTAGATGAGGCAGCATGGCGGTGTCGAGTGGTTAGCGCGCAGACCTCACAGCTAGGAGACCAGGGTTCAATTCCACCCTCGGCCATCTCTGTGTGGAGTTTGCATGTTCTCCCCGTGCATGCGTGGGTTTTCTCCGGGTACTCCGGTTTCCTCCCACATTCCAAAAACATGCTAGGTTAATTGGCGACTCCAAATTGTCCATAGGTATGAATGTGAGTGTGAATGGTTGTTTGTCTATATGTGCCCTGTGATTGGCTGGCCACCAGTTCAGGTTGTACCCCGCCTCTCGCCCGAATAACCCAAAGACAGCACCCCCCGCGACCCTCGTGAGGAAAAGCGGTAGAAAATGAATGAATGAATAATTAGAGGCGGCACGGTGGTCTCGGGGTTAGCGCACAGACCTCACAGCTAGGAGACCAGGGTTCAATTCCACCTTCGGGCATCTCTGTGTGGAGTTTGCATGTTCTCCCCGTGCATGCGTGGGTTTTCTCCGGGTACTCCGGTTTCCTCCCACATTCCAAAAACATGCTAGGTTAATTGGCCACTCCAAATTGTCCATAGGTATGAATGTGAGTGTGAATGGTTGTTTGTCTATATGTGCCCTGTGATTGGCTGGCGACCAGTCCAGGGTGTACCCCGCCTTACGCCCGAAGACAGCTGGGATAGGCTCCAGCACCCCCCGCAACCCTCATGAGGAAAAAGCGGTAGAAAATGAATGAATGAATAATTAGATGAACCTTGGGGGAGGTCTGACCTTTTAGTTATGTTATTCCAAGTGTACCTCATATTTGCTGTCTTCCTATTGGCTGCAGACTGCATGAGTTTGACGAGCAGGTGTCAGCGGTGCGTGAAGGGATGGCGCGTGTGGTTCCCGTCCCCCTGCTGTCACTCTTCACGGGTTACGAGCTGGAAACCATGGTAAGGGTGCCCCCCAACGCCCCCCCCTTTTGTGTCAGTTGTTGTTTTCAACGCCGCGTACCTTGTGTGTCCAGGTGTGTGGAAGTCCAGACATCCCACTGCACCTGCTCAAGTCGGTGGCCACCTACAAGGGGGTGGAGCCCACGGCGCCGCTCATTCAGTGGTTCTGGGAAGTCATGGAGTCCTTCTCCAACACGGAACGCTCCCTCTTCCTCCGCTTCGTGTGGGGGCGCACCAGGCTGCCGCGCACCATCGCCGACTTCCGGGGGCGGGACTTTGTGGTGCAGGTAAGACAGCCAAAAGCTTAACGTGGACTACTTGAAAATATTTATTTTATTTTATTAATAATTGTTGATAAATATAATTAAATAACATATTATTATTTACTTAAATAATAAAAATAAAATAATTATTAAATTATTATTTAAACAATATATAAAATGTATTTATTGTAAAAGAAATAACAGTTGGTATGAATTAATATGTATGATTATTAATTAACTTTACTAATAATTTTAATTTACATTATTACGAATATTTCATGAAAAAATCTAAAGTTGTATTTATGTCAATATTTAAGTAATTAATTTTATTATTTATTAATTATAATGAAATAACCCAATTCATTTCAATACTCATAAAATTAATTGATAGAAGTAATTTCATAATTTGTATAATATACATATATATATATATATATATATATATATATATATACATATATATATATATATATATATATACATATATATTAGTATAATAATCCCAAAAATACATTAATTTAGATAATTGAATCTTGAAAAGTAAAGAAACTCATTAAATAAAATGATTAATGCTATAATTGAATGTAATAATAAGCCAATTAAGTACACATGTAATTAAATATTATGAATGTAATTATAATATAATAACAATTTCTAATAATAATTCATTTAGGTCATCATTTTTAGTTCTTATTAGCACTTTATTTATCCCCGAGGGGCAATTTAAAGGACACAAAGAGCAGCACAAAAAAGGGTGAATGCAGCAAATAACTAGCTGTGAAAATGAAATTCATTCATTCATTTTCTACCACTTTTCCTCACGAGGGTCGCGGGGGGTGCTGGAGCCTATCCCAGCTGTCTTCGGGCGAGAGGCGGGGTACACCCTGGACTGGTGGCCAGCCAATCACAGGGCACATATAGACAAAGAACCATTCACACTCACATTCATACCTATGGACAATTTGGAGTGGCCAATTAACCTAGCATGTTTTTGGAATGTGGGAGGAAACCGGAGTACCCGGAGAAAACCCACGGGGAGAACATGCAAACTCCACACAGAGATGGCCGAGGGTGGGAATTGAACCCTGGTCACCTAGCTGTGAGGTCTGCGCGCTAACCACTCATCCACCGTGCCGCAGAAATACATATACAATAAATTAAATGAACATAAAATCTAAAACGTTTCATTAAATTCTCTATGAATTAGTTCAACAGTAGTGTAATATATAATATGTAATATATAATATTATATAATATAATATGGTGTTGCGGTGCAGGTGCTGGACAAGTACAATCCGCCCGACCACTTCCTGCCGGAGTCGTACACGTGCTTCTTCCTGCTCAAGCTGCCCCGGTACTCATGCAAGCAGGTGCTGCAAGAGAAGCTCAAGTACGCCATCCACTTCTGCAAGTCCATCGACACGGACGACTACGCCCGCATCGCCCTGTCGGGGGAGCCGGCCGCCGACGACAGCAGCGAGGACCTGGATAACGAGGACGCCGACTCCTTCGCCTCAGACTCAACGCAGGACTACCTCACTGGCCACTGACCTCTGACGGTTCAGAGGGTGGGCGTGGCCGTGACAGTGGTGGCGTCAGACTTTTTTTTTTTTTTTTTTTTAAATGCCACATTCCTGCAGGCATTCTACTTAAACACACTCATCTCTGTCTCTGTGTGTGTGTGTGTGTGTGTGTGTGTGTGTGTGTGTGTGTGTGTGTGTGTGCGTGCAAGCAACCATGAAGCATTATGAGCTTAGAAGAAGTGACGACTAGGCTTTCAACTTGTGAGAAGAGAAGAGACAAGAAGAGCCGTTACCTGGAGTTTATTTATATGGAAGATGCCGTGTTGCTGCTTTGTATATACCACTCAAACATAGCCTCGTCCTCGTAGCCCCCCCCCCAAAAAAGAAGAATTTATTACATAAAATGTGTCTCACTTGCACACATGGTCTACTGAAGTGTCATTTTAAAAAGAAAATGTGTTTTGTCTCCTTGAATGCTTGAATGTGTGTACATAAATAGAAATATTCTGACGACGGTGCCATGTATTGTCATTCCTGCGTACTCCCATGTTCACACACCCCTCCCCACAAGTCACACAAATAAATAAATAAATGACTGACAAACCACTCAATGCGTGTTGCTTCAACGCCTTTTCATATCTGACATTTGCATTTGTAAATCTGCAGTATTGGAAAGGATTCAATTTTTTTTTTTTAGTGCTCATGAAACCTAAACACAATCTTACGTACTTCTATTAGCAGAAATAACATATTTCTGGTGTAATGTGTGCTGGAATATTGCTTGTTTACAGCCATTAATTTGGCTTACTGACAAACCCATATAAGGAATTCCGCCCCTGTGACATCACAAAGGAACAGTTTAACCACGCCTTTTGAAACAGAGTGTTTTGAGCCATCCCCAAATTTCTTTCAGGGCTCACTTCCAAATGCGCAGACCTCATTAACTGAAACTTTGGCATGGTTTAACACAAAAATACAACATTCTAACTACATTTATAGGTCAGAAAAGTGGAAAAGGCATAATAGGTCCCCTTTGAAGAAGTTAGAGCAGATTTTATACAGGAAAATAGTGACTTTGGTCCCACATTGAGTCGAGACAAAAGCTGTGATTGACTCACGGACAACAGTACTAACTCAGGCTGTGAAAATCTGTTTTAAAAGTCAACATTTGCATGTTTCTGATCATGAAAAAGAAACTGCAGATAGAAACCTTTTATCTTGTTCATATAACATAAACAGGGCAGGCCCCAAAACAGAACCCTGGGGGACTCCGCACAGCAGTTCTGCTGAGAAAGACTCTACTTGGTTCACTGTGACGGTAAAACTATGACCACATCGATATGAATCAAACCAGCGTACGACTAACCCAGACAGACCATTCTTGGTGTCACGACCTTCACCTTCCCCTTGCATGTGTCTGAATGTGGTTCCTGGAACGTGTTGTGACGTCAGCTCTGAAAACCCGTGTTAAAATAACAACAAACGTGTTTTATTAAGGCAATACATTTGTTTTTTTTCAAACTTTCAAATACAGAGACATTTCCGGGAAGCTCCTTTCAAGGTATGCCTTGTATGCACGAGGGGCTTATGACGGTTGACATCACATCAACTGTTTTTTTTTTCCCCCAGCACGTGAGGGAGGCGCTGCTCCTCATGATGCCCCCCAACACGCCACATGCACACGCATGCACAGAATTACAGGAAGATTTCTTTCATCCCTACATACTGTAAATGCCCAGGTACAATACTACAGAATGTAAAGTTGGATGTACTTGATCAGTGGCGTCATTAGGCCTATTTTAGGGGGACTTCAGCGCCCCCCCCCAAATAATTCGATATTTTTTATTTTTTTTTTTTACAAAAAAAATATCTGACATATATCTCCTTATTTCTAAAATCACAAATACTTAATCTTGCCGACATAGTTCATCTTCAAACAGCTAAAATAATGCATAAGGCTAAAAATAACCAATTAGCTAAAAATGTCATCCAATACTTCTCTACAAGAGAGAAGAAATATGATCTCAGGGAATAAATAAATTTGAGACACTTCTATGCTAGGACTACGTTAAAAAGCCATAGCATTTCAGTATGTGGAATCAAACTATGGAATGGATTGAGTGAGACCCTCAAACAATTAGCGAATTCAAGAAACAATACAAGCAATTGATGTTTGCTAAATACAAGAATGAAGAGTCTTGAACCAGTCATGATGTGCTATACATATCACTATATTAGTCATTATATGGTCATATCACCTCGTACCTCGTACTACCCCCCCCCCCCCAAACCCCCCACACTGTGTGTGTGGCTGGAGGAAGACCCCCGATGGTGAGTGTGTGTGTAGTCTTTTTCGTCTGAGCAGTTCAAAAGCAGCACAGTTTTCCAAAGACTTGGCTTTGATATCAATAACATTCTTTGTGGACTTAAGAGTCCTTTTCCCAGTCATAATGGCCAAGTGCATGACGCTGCTGAGAGTCAGGTGCTCTCATACAGTCTGGCTGCATGAGACAGTCTCATCATCTATCACGTTGCATAAAGGGCTTCCTTGTGTGTTGCGTGTTTTCTCGCCCCAAAGTCAGCTGGGATAGACTCCAGCATACCCGTGAGGATACGCAGCACAGACAATTTATGGATTCCCGCAAACACCAGCAAAGATGCATCAAATGAATGAAATAATTCTGACAAAAAACAGTGCAATATTTGCAACACAATCATATCATGCAATGGACTGAGAAATTTATAGTAAAGTAATTGGTGAAAGGGCTGCACGTTGGTCAAGTGGTTAGCGTGCAGACCTCACAGCTAGGAGACCCGAGTATAATCCCACACTCTGCCATCTCTGTGTGGAGTTTGCATGTTCTTCCCATGCATGCATGGGTTTTCCAGTTTTCCCCCACATTCCAAAAACATGCTAGGTTAATTGGCGACTCCAAATTGTCCATAGGTATGAATGTGAGTGTGAATGGTTGTTTGTCTATATGTGCCCTGTGATTGGCTGGCCACCAGTCCAGGGTGTACCCCGCCTCTCTTCCCGAAGACAGCTGTGATAGGCTCCAGAATCGAAGAATCGAGAATCGTTAGGAACCGGAATCGAAATGAGGAATCGGTACCGGAATCACTCTAATTCAAACGATGCCCAACCTTAGTTTTTACCCGGAGAAAACCCACGCATGCACGAGGAGAACATGCAAACTCCACACAGAGATGGCCGAGAGTGGAATCGAAATCGGGTCTCCTAGCTATGAGGCCTGCGCGCTAACCACTTGACCGCTGTGCAGCCCCAAAAATGACATATAATGTAATATAATGTTTTGCTCCCAATATTTGCACTTTATTCTCATGAAATGACAGCTGTTTTTTTGTGTTATCCTTAACTGTACAAAACCACCTGTATCGTCTATCTGTCCATCCATTCATCTGTCTGATCACCCCTTTATCTACTGATCTGTCCATCCGGACATACATCTACATCTTGTGTACCGCTGTAAAGTACAGCAACAGTAACAACCATTTAAGCCAAGGATTGTAAAGAAGTAGCATTCTATAAATGATGTCCTAGAATTATTATTTATAGTAAATATATAGTAATTATTTATAGTAAAACCCATAAAAAAAATCAACAAATTCCCAACGTTCCTTTGATGATGGGAGAAACGTGGCCTTGTGTCCAAACACGGTCTTCAGTCAGCTGTAGTACTGTTCTCTGTTGTACGAGCGGAGTACTACAAGTCACGGCGTTCCACGAGACAAGGGACCCCCTCGGGGTGCCTCGTGTACGTGCAGCCCAGCAGGTGACTGTTCTTCCTCAATGGCAGACATTGTTGGTGCTTACTTCCAGCAAACAAACCATCAATTGGTTCCGCCGAATCCAGCTTTTTTTTTTTTCTGATTGCTGCGGCCTAAGATGCATGACTTGATGGCAGCCAAATATTTTCCAAACAGCTATGGCAAAAGTTGTCATGATTTGAGCTTTATTTGTTGTCTACAACATTGCATCCACTTGGGCTTTTCTGAAGCTGGCATCAATGTTCCACAGATATGTATGCCATGTCATTTTAGTAAGCTTAACCACCAGAAGACCAGGATTTCAACCAATATAATAAAAATATGCTTTATTTACATATTTAAGTTGAGTTTTTCAACATTGGCAGCAGTTTAGCGGACCCCCCAGGATTTCACTGGCTTTTTTTTGGAGAGGATTTTGTGGTTTTTGCCAAAAATTGTGTGTGACAGTCAGAGGTCTAAAGCCAATAACCCAGAATAACCCAGATTCTTACTTTACATACATAAGAGCACAGATCTACGGCATATTCCCCCCCACAAATATTGTGATTCATACCAAAATAATAAACCTAAATTTTTTGGATCAGTCTATGATATTTTGTAGAACCTGCTGGGAACTGCATTTTTTTTTTTTTACAAGCGATCTGACCATTTTTTGTGGAGTTATATGCACAAATGCTGAAAATGCTCCTATTTCGCAACGTTAAAGAACACTTTAAACATTTCCTGGATCCAGACAGGGATCTGGATCACTCCCAAAATTTAATCAGTTCTTCAATATCCCATTTCCGACAATTTCTCAAAATTTAATCCAAATCCATTTAGAAATTTTCAAGTTACAGTAAACCTCGGATATATCGGATTCAATTGTTCCCACTGGTTTTGTCCGATATAAGCAAAATCCGTTATATACGTATACCGGTAAATGTCCGTTTTACGCATATATCGGATTTATATCCGGTATATGCGTAAATCGGATTTTATCCGTTATAAAAAGGCACTTCCTTGACTATTTTTCCAATGTACCTGGACGCGCAGGCAACGCTGCAAACGCTGCAAATGACGTCGTATAGCGGCCTGTCACGATTCGGCGAATCAGAGCGCCACGATGCGGCCATCCGATATATGCGAGGGAAATTTAATGGAAATGCATTGGAACAGGACTGGAGATTTTGTCCGAAATAGGCGAAATCCGTTATAAAAAATCCGATATATGCAATGAATTTTTATTGGAAATGCATTACAGAAAAATCGGTTCTTTTTTATCTGTCCGTTGTGAGCGAATTTCCGATATATCCGAGTCCGATATATCCGAGGTTTACTGTATTTTGAACACAAACAAGTAAACTCCAGCTTGGTGCTTTGATAAATTGATAATGTACCAACATTGTGTATTGATGAAAAAGTGCCCAATGCTAATCACTATGCAGATAAACTAAGATAAGATAAGCTAAGCCAAACTAAGCTAAGGTAAACTAACCTAAGCTATGCTAAACTAACATAAGCTAAACTAAACGAAGCTAAACTAAGCTAAGCTATGCTAAACTAACATAAGCTAAACTAAACAAAGCCAAACTAAGGTAAACTAAGCTAAGCTATGCTAAGCTAAGATAAGCTACGCTAAGCTAAGCTTTCACTTGTGGAACTTCACTAGCAGTGCATGTTTGTTTGTTTTTCTAAACAACCAAAAGTGACCTGGGTGACCGCAACCTGACCCTGAGACCTATATGACCCTGGTTTTAGCCTCCTAAGATCCTGCCCAAGTCATATACACACACACAAACACACTTTCGACATAAAATGTTAAAATTAGCGCTGTCAAAGTTCCCTTTAACGGCGGCAATTTTTTTGATGCTGATTAACGTGCACGCCTCCTGTTTGACCCTCGGCCCCCACCGTAGTTTGACTGAAGCACGGTAACTGTAGCTACAAGCTGGAACAAATATTGATGGGAAATGGAGAAAGAAAAGAGTATTTAGATTGGTAAAGTTAGCTTCAAAGCCCTGGCAGATGGCTCTTGTAGCAAAACCAAAGTTATTTGTATCTACTGTCGCTGTGTTTGACTTCTCACGGATTCCATGGCCTGCCAGAGACTGGAGCAGTGCAGGTATTGTTTTTATTGTCATATACAGTGCTACCTTGGCATAAGAGTGGCCCAACTAACCAGTGCTTTTCACATTTTTACATCTCTCTGATGATTTTGGCATCGAACTGCCAGCTAAATTGGACTTCCGGCTGCTATTGACGGGCTGTCAATGTGATGACCGTGGCTGAAGTCCAGTGTTTTGCTAGCGTTAGCCATTTAGCATAGAACTACCACAATGATGCACATTAGCACTTAAAGTCATCAAATCTTACCTTTATGCATTCCCACATAGTATCAGCATTCGGGAGCAAGTATGAGGTGAAAGAAAAAGGGGGAAAATACATCCAAATACATCCATACAGCCCTCTTTGCATCGGAAAACGGTACTTCGGAGTGTTCAATGACCGTCGAAAAAGTAGGACAAATCGCAAATCGTATTAAACATTCAGAAACTGTGGAAATAGTTACAGTATTGTAATAAAATAATATTCACTATAATATAATTATTAATTTTTATGTATTTCAATGGGTTTTAAAAAAGAAATGAAATGACACTAGGTTTGCAATTTGGATTAAATGTTTTATGACTATTGCCCAATGTTTTAGGTATTTTCATTTGTACATTTCATGAAGGAAAGGTGCATTGAGGCAATTCTTTAATAATAATCATTTCTGAATTTTCCTAAATAGGCTTTTTTACTCAAAAAACATTTAGAATTAAAAACCGGTATCATAAATAAACAAATCTTATTTTGAGCTGACACAAATAAACAAAACATGTTAGTGTGAGAGGTCTCACTTGCTCACATTTTGTATTTGCTGTGGTTTGTGGGCAAGTTTAAGAGCTAATATGCTAATAATAAAGAAAAATAGTAATACAAAAATATGCTTGCTGACTGTATTTTTTTAAACCTTGGCCCAAAGTTCCCAAATTGATATCCATTTACATAAAATTTGATGGAATTATCGTTGTAGTTGCACTACAAAGATATTTCCCTTACTTATTATGGATAAAAACTTATTTCCATCTGCAATTAAATGCGATTAATTGTGACTTTACTATGGACAAAATGTGATTAATCACGATCATATTACTCAATTGACAGCCCTAGTTCAAATTATAGCTGCAAAGTGCAGTGTTTATCAAATGCAGCAGATAACATGTCATATATAAAGATAGATGGTGTGGGAAGGGTGGGGTTGGGGGGCATGTTCCTAAAATGCCATCTGTCGCTGATCTGTCTGACCTTTCCGCTCCTTAAATCTGTGAAGTTGGCTTACTTTGTTGTTGAGTGTTAGGATCAGCGGATGACATTCCAGTGAGTCTCTTCAGAGAAGAAAAAGCTAAAACGAATCTGAAAAGACACAATAAATAAACACACCAGACACAATAATGTTAACAGTACTCCTTGGACTTCATGTACGCCGCAAATAACAATATAACACAACATTAATTACCCTGGGGATCAATCAAGTTTCTTCCAATCTCTAATCCCCTCTAATAGTCTTCATGTCACAGATTTAGTTTTGAAGGCGTCCCAACATGAGTGTTTGCAGTTGGATGCCCTTGCACCCTTCCATCAAGGCTTAAACATCCTAATTTGGATCAGCACCAACATTCTGGACTAAATTTGAATCCATTCATCAGGAAAACAAATCATGTTTCAAGTAAAAAAAAAAAAAAGAAATGCACATTATTATAGAATTATATTTGTATTGTGTGTGTGTACATTTATATCATTCATTTATTCATTCATTTTCTACCGCTTATCCTCACAAGGGTCGCGGGGGATGCTGGAGCCTATCCCAGCTATCTTTGGGCGAGATTTATTTTTTTTTATTTATATCGGTTTTCATGATTTAAAAAAAAAAAACCGGGACACCACCTGTTTGAACTGCTGCCTTCAAGGAGACGGTACATTTCAGTGTCACCTTATGTGTTTATTTAGGCTTTTTATATGTTTTTAGGCTCTTTTTTATAGCTTTTATGTACGGTCGTCAATCATGCACTGACTGGTTTGCACTTTAATTTTGTTTTATCATAACAATGACAATTAAGATATTGTAATTCCAACTGATATCCCATTTTTATGCTGATATCGGGCCAATAATTATCGGTATCAGATTATCGGACTACTACTTTATTCCCATACTATAACTTGAGTTTCCAACTGTGATAACTATATTGTGTTTCGTTTCTCACATAAAATAAGACTTTATTTATTGTTCATTCATTCATTGATTTGTGCTGGAGCCTATCCCAGCTGTCTTTGGGCGAGAGGCGGGGTACACCCTGGACTGGTGGCCAGCCAATCACAGGACACATATAGACAAACAACCATTCACACTCACATTCATACCTATGGACAATTTGGAGTCGCCAGTTAACCTAGCATGTTTTTGGAATGTGGGAGGAAACCGGAGTACCCGGAGAAAACCCACGAATGCACAGGGAGAACATGCAAACTCCACACAGAGGATGAGTGGTAGAAAATGAATGAATGAATAATATATATATCATCATATATACGTATGACGATGAATATTAGTATGATGATATAAAATTTCAATTCAGGTCACGCCCATCTTGATGATCCCCAAGACCTTTGGGAAAATACTCTGTGGTCTGACGAGACAGATGTTGGACTTTTTGGAAGGTGAATGTCCCATTACATCTGGTGTAAAAGTAACATCGCATTTCATAAAAAGAACATCATAGTAACAGTGAAATATGGTGGTGGTAGTGTGACGGTCTGGGGCCGTTTTGCTGCTTCAGGACCTGGAAGACTTGCTGTGATAAATGGAACCATGAATTCTGCTGATAGAGAATGTCCGGCCATCTGTTGGTGACCTCATGCTGAAACTTTTGTTCTGCAGGAGGCTGTAAACACTCGGTTCCAGAGAGTTCTTTTCTAAGACCGACTACACCGACTTCCTTATATGGGCATTCCCAGGTACAAGCTTGCCCTCACTTCGCTCTGCTCTGATTTCACCGTGTTAGCACGGAGCTGGTGGAATAAATTACAAAGAGCGTTTTGGAAATCCAGCTGGAAGAGGTGAAGATTCTGAAAGATCTAGAAAGCTTTCTGTGCGGGTTATGATGTGTAGCTGCTCTAAAGGAGTCCACAAGTCAATATAAAGGGCTGAAAATGAGCATCATACTGTAGGTCCCCTTTAAAATGCCATCCTCGTGTGTTGCTCCCATGTTGTCAACATGAGTTTAATCCAGAGTATTGGGAGTAGATGTGAAGGAGGAGGAGGTGTGTGTGTAGCGTTGGTATGAGAAAGTCTTGTGTTAAGCTGCTATTAGCAAATGTGCCCCTCCTCCTCTCTCCTTCTACTCCCCCTCCTCCCTCCTCCCTCCATGCTGAGCTCTTCTCCAACCGAGTGCTGAGGAACATCTGCCTCCTTCGCTGGGCGCACCAGAGAGGACATCAACGCCTCAGCCTCCCCTTTCTCCTTCATCTTCTTCCTCAGTTTTACAAGGTCGGCTGCAGACCAACAGAACCAGAACACTTCATCTCTTGGATCTCACACTTCATCTTCATCCCCATCATCATCATCATCATCCTCACCGCCATAAACGGTATGTACCAGCCGACAAAGCTTTGCTCTAAAAGGTTTTGAAAAGTGAAAACCTCTCACTTTGGCTCCTCCAGGAGTTATAAAAAGGCGTACTACCTGGATTGTATTACTGGATTTATGTAACCAAAGTATTTTCTTAGAAGTAGTTTCCATCATCAAAGGCTGAATATTACATTTTCAGTTATATTTACAAATATTATTTTGAATAATATGCTTTTCAAAATATTATATATAATATTATTTAATAATATTGAATATGTTATTCAAAATAATGTAAAATAATGTTTTGATAAATATTTCTAACTTTAATATATAAAAATTATATACAATATGATTACATTTCATACATCAAGTTTTTTTTATATGTTTATTTTAATTATTTTGTATTTTATTATATATTATGTTAATTGTAATTTTATACTGTACAACATTTTAATTTCTTACAATAATTGCATGTAATAAATGATATGATATGTAATGAATACATGAAATTAACTAAAATTAATTCCTATAAGTAAGTGGCTGTAGGCAACCTCCAGGTATATTACTTTAATTAACTCCACTAGGTGTCAGTAGCTGCATATGAAGTATAATGAATAAACAATTTTTAAAATTAATATGATAATATAATAAATTTACTATATAATATATTAATTATTATTAATTATAATAACAATGTTATTATTATTAAAAAAATAGACTAAACATAAAATATTGTATATGTTAAATGTTTGGTATGTATATATTTATATGAAATATTTTAACATATTGGATATATACAGTAGTTAATATAGTATAAACATTTCACTAAAATATGTTTTAATTATTTCAATTAAAAATAATTTATATAATAATACATGATACTATTTGCAATCAATACAGTCTATTATACATATTATTTTACTTATATTTATTAAATTAAGTTAATATAATGCATATCATTTACAAATACATATTTTAATGCTTTAATGCTTTATTAATAAATAAATAATTCAATATATAATAAACAGGTGCATCAAAGGCAAATACCCACTGTGCAACATTGGTTCTACAGCTGCTGTGGTGTGCAACGTACTCATTGCTCATAAATTACCATGTGGTCAAAAAGAGCTACGTTTGTAGCTTTCTCATGCACTCCAAATCATTGTTAAAGTTTTTCATTATAATGAATGTTCACAAATTTGTGGTACGGTGGTACCTAATCAGTTTGTTCTAGAAGTTTTGACGAAAACTGCAACGTTCAGAAACCGAGGTCATTTTTCCCACAGGAAATGATGGCAATCCATTTAAATCCAAAAATGAATTTGATGGAGAATAATTCTAGATTTACAGTAAAATAATTAAAAATGAGAAATGGATGGAACTTATTGTTGATGAGGGAAGCCCTCATCAATGTCTGGTGAAATTAAATTCAATAGTGTTATTGACCTTCTGCTGCCAATTGTAACTTCCTTTGGCCCCATGGTGGGTTATATAGCAGTCACACTGAATGAATAATGCAGTCAACCATGCGTAGGGTGCTTTACAGGATAGGGTGCTTTCGTGTACAGGGTGAAGGACTAGTTCTTAGAGTTTCACCACATAATTCATCATCCATGAAGTCTTTCCAAGGATGAGAGGAAACAATGGAGGCTGATGTCCATTGAAGGCATCAGCTGAGCGGCCTGTAGCGGGGGGGGGGGTCAGTGGATCGGGTCAGCAGCGTCAGACATGTGCTCGGTCAGTGGTGTAAAGGTTGCATGAATCCGCCGGGATTATTGCTCACATGGAGGCCCGGCTGGAGCTCACGTGTAGCGTTAGAGGGTCATACCATGAATGTGCGCCTTTGAGGAAGGCGCTACAGTAGACTGGGGGGGGGGGACGACGACTCAGACTCATTTCTTGAACGTCGGCAGGTCTGTTATTCAGAGTCTTTATCCATGCTTGAAAGATGATGGCGCTCGCATCTCATCCAGTGGTTTTGCACAGATACTATCAATAAATACATATTGTCATCTTCTCAGTTCCCTTCGTACTCCTTAGTGACAAAACATGACAGAAAATAACCAAGAACCATTTGTTAAACGTGACAAATTCTTTCTGTTACTTAGCGCTAAGGAATTTCTTTGAATTGCACCCAACTGAATTCCACTACCTGTCATTCCCATTTAACATCCTGTGTGCTGGAGCCAGTTCAATTCCTAATCCAGTTGAAACATGCAATACTGCAGAAAGACTGATGCACACACAAATGCTCAAGTTGCCGTTTTGGAAAATTCGGCATAGAAATATGGTCAAATATCTGAAAGTACTAAATAACTTTTTCAAATATCCCTATTGGTGTGGACATGGTAAAGAACGAGTCCATTTGTTTAGGGCAGGCGTGTCCAAAGTGCGGCTCGTGGCCATTGTGGCCCTCTTGTAGGCATTATATTACATTATTAGTATTATTATTCATGACATTTTGGTAGCATACAGTTGTAAAAGATGAAAGAAAAAAAATCATGTTAGGAAAAACCTAAAAAACTACGAATAAAGTTTCAATTTCAGGTCAAAGTTAGGTTATGTATGAGAATAAAGTCAAAATATGCTGGCGATAAAATTTCTGTAAAAATTTACAGAAGAGCAAAAACAACAATAACAGGAATGAAAAACCAGCTGTAACTTTATTAGAATAAAGTCACTTTTAAATTACATATATATAATATTTTGAGGAGAGGTAATGTCATTTTAGTGATATACAGTTAAATATTAAAGTAATTTTTTTTAAAAGTCATAATAAGAGAAAGTTGGTTAGCTGGCCACACAGCTAGGAGATCCGAGTTTGATTCCACCCTTTTTCTCCCGGTACTCCGGTTTCCTCCCACATTCCAAAAACATGCTAGGTGAATTGGCCACTCCAAATTGTCAATAGGTATGAATGTGAGTGTGAATGGTTGTTTGTCTATACGTATGTGCCCTGGGATTGGCTGGCCACCAGTCCAGGGTGTACCCCGCCTCTCGCCCGAAGACAGCTGGGATAGGCTCCAGCACAAATCAATGAATGAATGAACAATAAATAAAGTCTTATTTTATGTGAGAAACGAAACAAAATATAGTTATCACTGTTGGAAAATCAAGTTATAGTATGGGAATAAAGTAGTAGTGCGATAATCTGATACCGATAATTATTGGCCCGATATCAGCATAAAAATGGGATATCAGTTGGAATTAGAATATCTTTATTGTCATTGTTATGATACAACGAAATTAAAGTGCAAACCAGTCAGTGCATGATTGACGACCGTACATAAAAGCTATAATAAAAGAAATTAAAAACATATAAAAAGCCTAAATAAACATAAACATAAATAGGTGACACTAAAATGTACCGTCTCCTTGAAGGTAGCAGTTCAAACAGGTGGTGTCCCGGGTTTTTTTTTGAAATCATGAAAACCGATATAAATAGGTCAAAATGTTTGCCCACTTCTGTACTTTAAGGAAGTTTACCAGAAACAATGATTTTTTTATGGTGACCAAACATCCTGTTTTCCCAGGACATGTCCTTTTTTCACATCCTGTCCTGGTTTTCCATTTGTTCGTTTTTATTTTTAAGAAATTAATGGAAATGTCCTGGTCGTCATCTTTTTTCCATCAAATTGGGTGGCCTCAGGGCATTCTGCTGCATGTAACATAATCCTACTTTTTGAAAGTGTTGCCAAATTAGGTCTTGTAAAATTGGGGACAAGTTTGTATTTGATTATAGATAGTATTTTGTCCTGATTGTTGCGAATGAACATATACTTCCCATTTTTTTGTTTTTACATCCTCGCTGTCCACTGACTCCTGGGCTTGTGTGCCTGTGAGAATTTCTGCATGACAATTTCACACCAGGCCTAACAGCCTTGTCCAATTCATGTGACGGGCCTCACGCCGCCCAAGAATGATACTGATTGTGGGGCCTCCCACCGTGGGCTGTGTGTGTAAAAGCGCATGATAAACTTGCTTTTTTAAAAATTATACACACTCCTTTGCCACAGTTGAAATGAATGGAATGGATTTGAAGCGGTGTTGTTGGAAGGTGTCGTCTGTGTTATCACTGTTTGTGCTGGGCCACATTCGCCATCTTGGTTTTCAGCATGTTAGAGAGTGTGTCGAATCGACTTTTTCTGCTTGAGTAAAACCCTTAAAGCCTTAAGGACATGACCGCGGTACGGTTGGCGACGGTAAATCCCCGTCAGGCTTGTATTTCCAGCATGGCGTGTGTTGGCGATAGCGCCGTCAGTTATTTAAAGAGTGGAACGTCACAGCAGCGAGACGCAGCGATGTTACGTTCAAGAAGAGGCATGTGGATAAAGTTCTCAGTTATTTTCTGGCCCCAATTACTGTTGAGTAATTACTGTAGTATTTATTTATCTGTACAAACCACAGTATCGTTCAAGCATAAAGACAACTTTGAAGACATTTTGTGGCTTCACTATATCATGGTTTTCATAATAGGTTTTCATGAATTCATAAATCATGGAAAAAAAATATGAATCTGCTCATCAAAGCCGGTTTCAAACCAGCTCATCAAACAAATTTAAAATATTAGCTAATGACAACACAACTGAACACAAAATTATTAAGGGAGAAAAAAAATCTGAGTTCAAGTGGAAGAAGGTACAAAGTCCTCTCTAAGGCTTTGGGACTCCAGCTATCCATAGTCAGAGCCATTATCCACAAATGGTGAAAACATGGAACAGTGGTGAACATTCCCAGGAGTAGCCGGTCAACCCTCAACCCCAAAACACAGCAACAATCCAAGAGGTCACAAAAGACATCACAACAACATCCAAAGAACTGCAGGCCACACTTGCCTCAGTTGAGGTCAGTGTTCATGACTCCACCATAAGAAAGACACGTGGCAAAACCACTGCTTCATCTCAATTGAGGAAACATCTTGATGATCCCCAAGACCTTAGAGACCTTTTAGAAGGTGTGCATCCCATTACGTCTGGTGTAAAAGTAACACCGCATTTCAGAAAAAGAACATCATTGCAACAGTAAAATATGGTGGTGGTAGTGTGATGGTCCTGGGCCGTTTTGCTGCTTCAGGACCTGGGAGACTTGCTGTGATAAATGGAACCATGAATTCTACTGAAGGAGAATGTCCGACCATCTGTTGGTGACCTCAAACTGAAACCAACTTGGGTTCTGCAGCAGGACAATGATCCAAGGCATGACCTTAAAATGGCTTCATGCTGGAAAAGCCACCAATGTGACTGAATGACAACAATTCAGCAAAGATGAGTGGGCCAAAATTCCTCCACAGCGCTGTAAGAGACTCATTGCAAGTTATCACAAACGCTTGATTGCAGTTGTTGCTGCTAAGGGTGGCCCAACCAGTTATTAGCTTTACGGGGCAATCACTTTTTCACACAGGGACATGGAGCTTTGGATGTTCTGTATGCATGTTGAAGTAAACATTACATATGTTGTTCCAAAATGAACCATCATTCATTCATTCATTCATTCATTTTCTACCGCTTATCCTCACAAGGGTCACGGTGGTGCTGGAGCCTATCCCAGCTGTCTTCGGGCATCGTGTAGTGTAAAAATGTCTGAATTAAGTTAAACCTGCTATTGCAGGTTCAACATGGGCTGATGATCCAGCCCTAACACACACCAAGTTAAAATTCAACACTAAACCCCTGCTGTCATTTCACTTCCACCCCGCACCCCCCCCCCCCCCCCCCCACACACACAGACGCACACATTTTTCAGCCAACCACACAAGCACAAGTCTTATTTATGTCAAATTATGTGTTATTATGTCTACTATATTCAGTAATGGGAGTGTAAAATTATTATAGGGGTGTTATTTTATGTCTCGAGGGCTCTAATAATGTAAAACAATGTATTTAGAAGGTTATTCTGTGCTGTAATACCAAACATATTCATATATTTACAAATAAGAAATCCTACTTTGCTGAAATTCTAAAATCCAGCTGAAATGAGTACGTGTTTTAGAACGGTTCAAAGTTGTTTTTCAAACTATATTTTAGTTGGGAGCATTCAGACTACAAATCCTGTTTGTAATAATTGTTTTCTTGTTACTGGTAATGTAATTAATGACTGTTTCAGACGTTACAACAGCGTTACTGTTAGCAAGAGTAGCGAAATAGCTCGTCAACTAGAGTGGTGTTTGCTCACACTCAGGGAAACACTGCCCCCTAGCACTTTGGTAAACAATTGCAGCCCTCAGACCTAATCTCATGAAACATCTCACAAATTCTTTTACATAATGAAGGCTTT
The DNA here is from genome assembly GCF_030265055.1 of Doryrhamphus excisus. Taxonomy (NCBI): domain Eukaryota; kingdom Metazoa; phylum Chordata; class Actinopteri; order Syngnathiformes; family Syngnathidae; genus Doryrhamphus; species Doryrhamphus excisus. Next base: position 22,110,302 of record NC_080470.1, read on the forward strand.
TCATAAACGTAAGACAAAAGTGACTTTCCCATGCATGTTACTAATTCTATTCCTCTTTTAGGAAAGTAACTAATGCTATGATGTATTGTTTTTCCCACCCTGGTGCTTGCTGCAGTGTCACCATGTACTTGGAGAACAAAAGCAACCTGGACTTGGACATGTCCCAGGCCTCGGCGCCGGTCCACCAAGCCCGCAACAGCCTGAGGTCACCAGAGGGCGTTGCCGGGAACTTTGATGAGCTGCGTCTCCTGCAAGGCATCTCGGAGAGGAGAGAAACTCAAAAGCTGCAGCAGTCGGCCGGCAGGAGTCAGGGCTACGTTCCTGTTCGCCAAGAAGATGGGTAAGACGACCACAGTCGTTTTGTTTGGTGGGATGCTGTGTTTTTGTACGATATCCAGTAGTGCAGGAAAGGTCAAACTGCAGGAAATGTTTGACTCACAGTCAACATTCTATACCCAGTAAAGACAACTTTCTCACCATTTTAGTTTAGCTTAGCATTTGCTATTGTAGATGCCCGTAACTTATTCTCCCGTCTTCTTCTCGCAATTTTTTTTAAATATTGAAAATGTAGATGCTGATGCAAGCTCACGTAACCTAACGTCTTCTTGTAAAAAACGCAAAAAACAAAAAATCATTAGTGTGATTAATTAGAATAAAGAATTAATATAAATAAATATAAATAATAAATACTAAAATAATAATTACTAAAATTAAATAAATAATAAAATAATAAAATAATAAAATAATAAAATAATAAAATAATAAAATAATAAAATAATAAAATAATAAAATAATAAAATAATAAAATAATAAAATAATAAAATAATAAAATAATAAAAATAATAAAAAAGTGTAGATGCCATTGCAAGTCCACTTATTCCCCATAACTTTTCTTGGTGAAAAAGCTGCAAAAATAAAACATATAACTCAATAAAACAATTACAAACCAAATATATTAATAATAAAAATTTAAAAAATAAAAATATTGTAGATGAATAAAGTAAATGAATAAAAAACATAAATATACATACAATACAAATACATAAAAAAACAAAAAAATACATATGACAATAACTGTAAAAATGAAAAACTAAAAGGTCTAAATGACGGATATGAGTCAGCTTTTCATGTTTCAAAGACACTTGTTGTTTCAAAAAGTTGCAAAAATTATGAAAAGCCCCCCCCCCAAAACAAATAAAATTTTCAATAATTTTAATAATGTAATAAATTTGAATCATTATTAAAATATATAAGGAAAAAATGAGTATACATGCTGATGCAAATCTGTGTATTTCATGTAACTTCTGAAGAATAATAATGAACTGAAAAAGAAGCAAAACATCAGTTATTCCTATGAAAGTCCTCTAAGTGAAGGCTCATAAAGTCCCGTGTGATGTCATGCTTAAAGCCGCTTCACACTTGAAGTTTTGTGCGACTTTAGAAGTGTCTTTTTGGCATTGTACAACATTCAGGTTCGGCTGGACTTGGATTACTCAAAGGTTCCAGTTCTTTCCTGCCTCACTGAATATCAAGTTACCATATACGGTTCCCTAGCCAATAAAGAGCACATTTTAACATGACATCTTTTTAGTGCTTCACAAACACAAAGTGCTGTTGAAAAAGTGATAGCTCATGTGTTACACAACACAATCCATATTCCAATATTCCATATTCTTTGGAAGCACACATGCAAAATCACATTACACGTCAAAACTACAAAGGGTAAACATACACGGATACACGGAAAAATATTACTGGGAATTTGCTGTATGTGTATGTGTGTGTCACATGACATGCTCTTGGCTGGCCATACACGGTAAATAAAAAATGCTCCAAAATGTTTTCTTAACTATAAAAGCAGTACTAAAAAAGTAGACCTGTATATTTCACCACAAAGAATCAAATCATAACATTTTGCTGTTTAATACTACTTACAGTACATGCTGTCATTGTATTACTTACAGTCATTACCAAGGAAGTCTTGTGTCTGCTGCCCCCCAGAGGCCGAAAGGTGCCTGTTACAGTGAATCATACTCAGAATGGCTAGCTAGTCTGGCGTAGTTTAGCTCTTAGCTTCTCATGTTAATTAGCGAACTCAGCCTTTCCCTGTGGAAATACTGCAAAATGACTTCAATATATGGAATGTAAATAAGTCACTTGTTGTGTGGACGCTAGACACCCTTGTGCGTCATTTTTAATATGTGTGTAATATGTGTATAATTGTGAATAGTTATGGCTATGACTAGCGACTTAGCTAAACTTATTTTTTGGTTCCTCTGGTGCGTTCAATGTCAGACTAACTGGGGCGGACGTTAACCAAGGTATCACAAACGCATCTCAGCTGTGTGATATAGGTGTTACATTATTATTAGTGTGAATTTTCTTCTTGAATAATTTTTTTTACAAATTTCTTTTATTTTATTTTATTCCAATAATATTATAACTTCTTCTCCAATGCAATTTTCCAAAAATTACAACTTTAGTTTGGTATGGCTCACATATATTACAACTAAAAGAACCTCCTTTTTTCTTTAATTTTCAACTTGCAACTAAAATTATGTTATTTTCTTTTTGTATAATACTTTTTTCGCGTAATATTTTGACTTTGTTCTTGTGAAATTACTCCTGATGTGCTTTTTTTTCTTGTTAAATGATATTTTTTATACAAAGTCAGCCATGTGCCGCAAATAGGCCAAATGGTATGCAAGTATTACTACATGATATGAAATATATTTGATGCTGAAACACTTGTGGATCATAGAAGCACCTTTAGCTTGGGCCTGTTCTCAGGATGTAATGTCTAGGAAAGTGGCATGAAATGTGTAGCGTGGTCAAGGCAACAGTGCTGGAAATATCTGTCACGTGTTAGTAGCAGCAGAAAACCTACCAATAACATAACCTCCCACCTGGAGACCCAGCTGGTCCTCCTGGGGAGGGGCACCAGCTTGCAGGTCCTTCAGTGCAGCAGCAGGGTGACAAAAAAAAATGATCTAATAATCAAGTCTTCCTTGTTGTGACAGGAGAGCATCTGGCAGTCTGCTCACACACATGGTACATGGGGTCAAAGTTCATGAAAAGCCTTTGTTTCCCTGTGAAATGATACTATGATTTTTTTTTTTGCATATTTTTCTTCCAGGCACAATTATAGTGTGGTTAATATTCTGACTGGGAAGACAAATTCAGCCAACATCTCAGAGAGGTCACCTCTGTTGAGGTTCCCTCAAGATGACAGGTGAGCATAGCGCCCTCATTAGTAATGCTAAGTGTCATAATTAATATACATAGGCCAACATGGTTCATAATGTGGCCATATTTCCAGCTGAAGGGAATTTATGATTCATCTTGGCACTGGAAATGACACGAGGAAGTAGCAAAAGATTGCAATATGACACTGAATTAATTATCCAACATGTATAGTAGATTACAATGGGCTAGATCAGGGGTCTCAAACACGTGGCCCGCGGGCCAAATGTGGCCCGCAGGACACTAGTTTGAGGCCCCCGCCTTGATATGAAAGTTTAATGTTAGTGCGCCCCTTGCAAGTTTGATATGGATGCTGTATGGTATCATGTACCCAGAAAAAATTATTACGTTTGATTAATGTTCATGTTAAAGGTTAAATAACTGTTAATAGTTATCCTCCCTATCCGTGTGGAAGTGGTGAGTTTTTGACTGATTTAAGTTTAAAGGAAATAACTTGAAGGCTACCGTTTAGGTCGCTAGCGCTCTAGTTTGCGAGTTAGCATGTGTCTCAAGACCCTGCAGTTGTGCAATATGTTGTAAATAAAAAGAGTATAAATGTGACTATAGTCGTGTTTTGTCATGTCTACAGGGCTCTAATAATGCTTTGTTCATTTTAATCTGTAAAAAATAATTTTTCTACCCACCAACTATATGTGGTTTCTTAATTTTTTATTATTTGTTGTTTTATTATTATATTTATTTATTTACTGATTGATTGATTTTCTTTATTCTTGATTTGTTTGTTTATTTTTCATCTTATTTTGTGTAGAAAAATATAAAGTAAGATATTTGTGAACAGTGGAATGTTTTATCAGAGCTTTTCTTGTAGAAAATCGGAACCAAAGCAAAGTTTTTTTAATTTTTTTGGTTTAGGGTTAGGTCATTTTTCTGTTTTTAATAAATGCGTTTTGTTTTTTTTTTGAAAACCTGATGCGGCCCAGTCTCACCCAGACCCGAGCTCCAGTGGCCCCCAAGTAAATTGAGTTTGAGACCCCTGTGCTAGATTATTTATTTATATTTATAATTTTTTTTAATTACAATGTTTTTCCCCCTCATAAATTCAGTATCATCCAAAAGACATCAGCTATTTGAAGTGATACATACTATAAGCAGACGATGCCCTAATGGCTACATTGTGGCCGTTTACAGCAATGCATTTGTAATGTTTCTTGTTTTTACGGAAACTAATAATACCATATAGTGACATATAGGTTAGAAATGTTGGCTTTTTTTGCTTCCTTCCCAGCATAACCTACATGACCGTACACAACCCCAGCTTCTACGGAGGGGAGGAGCCCTGGGACAGCAGCGCCATGGACCTGGAGAGGAGGTACCGGCTGGGCAGCGAGGTCACCAGCCTGTCCTTGCTACGCTCCAACTCGTCGGACAAGAGCGACATAGAGCACCTCAGCTTCAGCTTCAAACTCACCAGCAGTATGAAGTCAGTTCTCCACTATATGGACGTCCCCACAGTTGTAGTACATTCTTGTTGTCGTGTATTGTGTACAGTAATAGATCCAATTTCTATGCCGCTTATCCTTACTTTGCTCTAAATGTGTTCCGGTGCCGGGGGAGCTGAGAGCGGGGCAGACAGGAAGTGAAAATGGGCCTTCAGAGTTGAGTTTTTATGAAGGTCACAACAATAGCCTTAGTGTTTTTTAGCGAATATTGTGCTGTTGTGAGACCATTCAAAGCTGCAATAAAAGGCAAAATTGTTTCAGTAACATTAGTGGCTACATACTACACATCATCACAACGTCTTTGAATGCATCGTCTGGAAGCCTAAGTTGTATTTTAGTTCATTTAGCCATCTTTGTGTGTGAAAATGCTTCATTTAGGCCAAATGTAATATGCATATTTCTTGACTAGTAATAGATGGTATTCAGTCACACAACAGTATGATTTATTAATTAGTATATTTTTTAAAAACCGTGATAGCTTAAAGCTACAAAATTGGCGTGGGGATTACTACGTGTGTTTGTTGTGTTTGCAGATGCTGCTTCAAAGTGTCCAGAGTGGCAACCATCTTCACGATTGTGGTTCTCTGCAGTGTAAGTATCAGCATCAGCATCAGCATCATTCCATGATGTCATTTCTTCACTAATCACGCAATAAGCTCTACTATACGGCTGAGTTGAAGGACGCTAATTAGGAAATACAATCACTTTGTTGCGGTTCTAGCTGTTCTTCAGCATGTATCCAGATCGAGACAACCCTTGGAGAATGCTGGCCGTCTCTTCCACCGACAGTTTCTGTATCCGCTTGGACGTGAATGTCGTGTCAAATCAAATGTGAAAACACTAAAAGAAATGTTCTCTTAACGGACGGCGGCGCACAGCGATGAACCTGACAGATTTTCGAGACAACGCTCTGTTGAAGCTACAGGTGGGAGGACCTTTCACTGGAGGGATGGTGGACCTCACCAGCCAGGAGTACATCCTCATACAGGTAGAGCAGACGGATCCACCTGGTCAGCGGAGGAGGAGGACTCAGCAGGTAGAAAGAAACATTTTCAACACACAGGAGGTGTTTTTGGTTTTCAAAAGTTGTTTACTGGATGTTGTTTGGCCTGCAGGTGATTTACAACTGGACTATTCCTCTGCACAGCGAGCGAAGTGACCAGGTGGTGCTGACCAAAACCTTTGAGATGCTCAGCAGGTACACCGTCTATAACAGGGGTGCTCACACTTTTTCAGCATACGAGCTACTTTTAAAATGACCGAGTCAAAATGATCTACCCACTACAAAAATGCAAAACATCTATTTATTTTCAAATGTATTTGTACGTACAATGTATGTTGATGTACCTTACATAACCAAATGAGCCAATATTGCAAAACACACATAATTAACATTTTTTGTAATTACCTCCACATTACTCCACATTTCCCTTCTTTGGTACTGCGATGGTAGAATGGCATATGAGGCAAACGCACTTCAAAAAAGACATTGTGAAAAAAAGGTCCACCTCCCATTCCGTATGGAAGTGATATGTTTTTGCCTTTTTACTTGGTCCAGCTCCTTCACTCATTTTAGTGACCATAAACTTTAGCGAGGGCTTAAAATCTCGCAATTCGCCGACTAGCTTAGCACTTTGCATCGTTGTTTACGCATGAGCGGTGACCTAAAGGTCAAAATTCAGTTGTCATCTGATTGGTTGTTCTGTATGTCAATCAAGTAACGGGGATGGATGATAGGCTGACATCGTAAGTTCTGCTGCACTTAGAGACGTTGTTTGATTTGATTGGTCGCCCGAAGGGCAACATTCAGTTGTCATCTGAATGGCTGCCCTGTATATCAATCAAGTGACGGCATTGATGCGAGGATGATATTTTTTTAATGTCACGCCGCGATCGACCAGCGATCGACCAGTACCACCTCCGCGATCGACCGGTAGATCGCGATCGACTTAATGAGCACCCCTGGTCTATAACATTCTCACCCAAAACACCCAAAAAGAAAGTACTCACTTAATAAAATTGTCATACTGCTGTGATAGATAAATAAACAACTATAAAATAGGAGTTCCTTTCCCCACACAGCGACCCCATCATCATCAGTGTCCAGGCCTTCATGAGGGACAATGAGGTGGTGCCGCTGTCCATGACGCACCAGTCGCTCTACGTCAGCGTGGAGACTCAGGTGGCCATCGCTGGAATCATCCTGACGGGCGTCTACGTTCTTATCATCTTTGAGGTATGTGTACTGTCAGCTCTCCGTGGTTTCTCGCAGGATTGCAATCTATCTATGGCGGTGGGACAACCTCATCATCTCATTTTCAGCAAAAAAACACAGGAAATGCGTTTAGAATACGAATGAAATCTCTCCTTTTCGGAGCTCATTTTTTTGTTGCGATCCAAATGTATTTGTGGGAATACATTTTGAGAAACGCTGATTCTTCAGTTCTTTTATTGTCTATGTGAGGTCCACATGGTAAAGAGTACGGGTTTCCAAAGTGCGGCTCAGTGGTCGTTTGTGGCCCGACCTCTTTTTGTATTAGCGACACATTCTAAGAACTTAATTTAACAAGAAAGGAAAAATCTGTAGTAATTTTACAAGAATAAAGTCAATATTTTAAAGTGGACCTATTATGCTCATTTTGGACCCTTTGTATTGGGTTGTGGACTCATATAGAGCAGCTACACACAATAAGCAGCACAGAAAAGTTTCTAGATCTTCCAGAATCTGCACCTATTCCAGCTGTATTTCCTTGGATTTCCAAAACGGTCTGTTTTAATTTATTCCACCCACAGCCTGCCTCCGGGCACGCCCACTCAGCTGTGATTGGTCCACTCAGCTTGTACAGCTTGTACCCGGTAACACGCTTGTAAGGAAGTTTGGCTGACTGTGATGTCACAGTAAGCCAGTATTAGAAAAAACTTGCTGAAACCAAGCTTTCAGAGTTCTAACTACATTTATAGGTCAGAAAAGTGGAAAAAGAATAATAGGTCCCCTTTTACAGAGGCAAGCACCTCTGCAGGTCTGAGGCGGACCATGGCTGGAATATATGAAAACAAACTGTTTTTGAAATCCAATGCAGATGGAATAGTTGCAGATTCTGGAATATATAAAAAGTTTTCTGTGCTGGTTATTGTGCGTGGCTGCTCTATAGGAGTCCACAACTCAATACAAAGGGAAGAAAATGAGCATAATAGGCCCTCTTTAAATTGTGTCAAGCAGACTAGCTCATATGAATATCAAATGTAATCAAACCCTGGGTATCACCCTGCAGCCAGTGCTTCTCAAATGATGCAGGGAGGACTTTCAGTATTCGTGAAGATCTGCCAACTTGTCTGAATTTGTGCAGTTTGAATATGATTGTATGCTTCACTGCTTTCCATCTTGTTGCTTATTGCTGATTTCAATTGGGATTTGAGTCCGTACTGTACAGATAAATAAACAGATATTGTCACTTTCTCTGTAGTATTTCAAATCGGCGGTGGGGGTATGTGAAAATATTTGTCCCCCAGTGGGGGCATGACAGAAAGTACTTAGGAACCACTCCCCTACAACACACTTGATTCTGCATTTAAATTGCATTTAAAGAAAACGGGACTAAATTCCCAAGTGTGTGGCCTTTATGCTCATGAATGAACATAAGAGGCTTATTTTTAAGTTAAATAAAACTGCACCGGGCTGTACAGCGATTAAGTGGTTAGCACACAGGCCTCACAGCTAAGATGTTACCGTATTTGCTGTCATGTTAACCCTAATACCTGAGGTAATTCATACATTTTCATTCATTTTCTACCGCTTATCCTCACAAGGGTCGTGGGGGTGCTGGCGCCTATTCCATCTGTCTTCGGGCGAGAGGCGGGGTACACCCTGGACTGGTGGCCAGCCAATCACAGGGCACATATACTAGACAAACAACCATTCACACTCACATTCATACCTATGTATAATTTGGAGTTGCCAATTAATGAACTAATTAATGTGGGAGGAAACCGGAGTACCCGGAGAAAACCTACGCATGCACAGGGAGAACATGCAAACGCCACACAGAGATGGCGGAGAGTCAGCCCTACCTGATGTAATTACGCCAGCAAACTGTGGCTGCGATCGATGTTGTAGTGGGTAATAATGTGTTAACATAATAAATGAATATATGGGAAGTTTAAAGCAACCTTCTGTCGTCTGCTTGGACTTTTCAGATCGTCCATCGCGCTCTGGCCGCCATGTTGGGCTCATTGGCCGCCTTGGCTGCATTGGCCATCATTGGCGACGTGAGTCCATATGTGACTAGATTGGTCGCTAGTTCCCATCACATCTTTTGACGGTCTGTTGGTTGTCGTCCTGCAGAGACCCAGTCTGGTCACGGTGGTGGAGTGGATCGACTACGAGACTCTGGCTCTCCTCTTTGGCATGGTGAGATGAAATTGACAAGGATGATGCATCTCAATTTTCATTCCTATGAGATTTGTGGCATGTCAGACCTTGTCTCCATGGATACAAACATGTCCTGCTTGGTTTGGTGTGAACCTGGCAAGCACCTCTGCAGGTCTGCTTATTAAAAACTAAAATTAGACCGTGCAGGCTGAAATCATGGGGAAATGTCTCCTTGGTGCGCTTTGTGGTGTCCTACACGAACTGACTCAACTCATGAGGTCATGTCTCCAGCTACTGAAACCACTAACAATAGACATAGTATATGTCATAGTATTCTATAATGGAGCCAGAATGGAGGTTATTTCATTCATGCCCGAAAAAGTCAAATAACATACATATATATGCCCATGAGTCTTTTGTCTCATGTAGTAAATCTGTCCAAACAAGATTAGCTCCAGATTTGTAGTCCGACCAGTAGCCTCTCGGACCATGCAGTATTTTATTGTAAAGTGCAAGCGCTTTCTCGCATGGCAACAGGATTTAAATTGGATAAAAGCGCAGACATTGCATAAAAAAGGCCATTCCACATGTTTGCACATGTGTGCATACGTAAAAATGCCCTTTCGATGAGTAACCTTCTGCACGCTGCACGCCTCCATGCTTGTCCTGCGTTACTACAGCGTGCTAATACATGGGAGAGATGCATGCTGAGCTCTTATCCAATGTTCTTAAAACTGGACTTCAGTCATCATCTGTGCAAAAAATATCTTTGGGATCGGCCGTTTGGGCGAACCAAACATATAACAGTATTATTTATGGTACGCCATCCAAAACCCTCAACAAACTACAATATATTCAGGACTCAGCTGCTCGCCTCCTCACCTCCACCCGCTCCTGTGAACACATTACCCCGGTCCTTAAAAATCTCCACCGTCCCCCAACGTATCCATTTCAAAGTCCTTCTCATCACTTACAAAGCTCTCCACAATCTGACCCCCTCCATACCTCACAGACCTCCTCCATCCACACAATCCCCCGCGTCCCCTTCGCTCCTCAGACTCTAACCTCCTGGCACTCCCCTGTAAGACCAAGCTCTGAACCTGGGGAGACAGAGCCTTCTCCATTGCTACCCCCACTCTCTGGAACTCTTTGCCCCATTCACTCCTTCAAAAAACACCTGTTTAAATCCGTTTTTAATGTCTAACTTTTTATACCTGACTGCTGCGCCCCGCACCGCCCGCTTTTAGCCTTGTTTTAGCTCTGAATGAATGTATGGATATTGTATTTTAATGCATCGTTTACTTTGTTTTTACTCAACTCTATTTTTATTTCTTTTTCTCTACTGTAAAGCGTCTTTGAGTACTCTGAAAAGCGCTATACAAATAAAATGTATTATTATTATAAATTATCTTTGGCAGCAAATTAGTTATTATGCAATCAGATCAATGTGCAGGAGTTGGCTTCATTTAAGAAAAAATATTATACAGTAAACCTCGGATATATCGGACTCGGATATATCGGAAATTCGCTCACAACGGACAGATAAAAAAGAACCGATTTTTCTGTAATGCATTTCCAATAAAAATTCATTGCATATATCGGATTTTTTATAACGGATTTCGCCTATTTCGGACAAAATCTCCAGTCCCGTTCCAATGCATTTCCATTAAATTTCCCTCGCATATATCGGATGGCCGCATCGTGGCGCTCCGATTCGCCGAATCGTGACAGGCCGCTATACAAAGTCGTTTGCAGCGTTCCCTGCGCGTCCAGGTACATTGGAAACATAGTCAAGGAAGTGCCTTTTTATAACGGATAAAATCCGATTTACGCATATACCGGATATAAATCCGATATATGCGTAAAACGGACATTTTCCGGTATACGCATATAACGGATTTCGCTTATATCGGACAAAACCAGTGGGAACAATTGAATCCGATATATCCGAGGTTTACTGTATATTCCACTGCCCAAATATTGGCCTATCTCAGGCAGCACACCAAGGTAGGTGAAAGTCACAGGACTGTAGTGGTGGGCAAAACCATTCATTTCAGTGAACCGTATCATTCTGGTTCAGTCAATAAAAAGATCCGTTCATTTTGTTCATTTTGTTCATTTTGTTCATTTTGTTCATTTTGTTCATTTTGTTCATTTTGTTCATTTCGTTCATTTCGTTCATTTCGTCGTTAGCCGTGTTGACTCCGTTCACTCATGTTCACATTCGTTCCGACTCAACTGTCGGTCATGAATGAACGGCCGACGAGTCGGTCAATTTCTCGGTCTCGGTCTTTCAGTCAGCTAACCTCACCTACCCACAGAGCGAGGTGAGACGATAAGACACGGATAAGACACGCAAGCACGCAGATATTCCCGCCCTGCAAAAGGAACCGTGAACTGACTCTCCAGCCAATCAAAAAAACAGCATTTGCAACTGAACGGACAGAACGGGTATTTTATGGGCGTTCACAAGAGAAAAGAGCTAGTTCTTTTGACCCGTTCGTTCATGACCAACACACCACTACAGGGCTGGAGCTAATAAGAGTGAGTTTTTAGCGTAATTGTATTGTTTATACATTTTATTTCCTGGGGACGCAAATGGCAGCAATCTGGTGGAATGGCCCAATTCTGTCTGTCCAATGAAAAGCTTATATTTCTGTGAAAACGCAAAGAAAATATGTTGTTTTTTGGGTTACAAAACGTAGAGATGCATGCTTTCGGGACAATAGAACGATACAATTATGTAATGTCATGTAATATGCAGTATAGAAATATTGTTCTTTGGATTACAGTAAAGCAAATGTAAATCCTGGAAAGGATAAAAATGGCAAATGAAGCCGTCGTCTTCACTCTAAAAATGTGCTTTTGTGATATTTTCTTCCAGATGGTGCTGGTGGCCATTTTTTCCGAGACGGGTTTCTTCGATTACTGTGCCGTGAAGGTGCGTAAGTGACACTGAAATTGAGCTGTTTGTGAAATGAGCGCCGTCGTGACAGATCCCATGGACGATTCGAGGTGACCCGAGCAAAGCGGTGCCGAGCCAGACAATCTCATTAGTTCCCTTTTCTGCTTCATTTTGTTAAGTGGAGAAGCTGGTCAGAAGTAGGTCAGCCGGTGTTTGCCACAGGACTGCAATCAATTTGTGGCCGTGGTGGGTTGCTGGGTTGCATCATCGGACATACACGCAGTTGAAAGGCTTTCTTTCCAGGCATGAGTTTCACACAGATGTCTTTGAGCGTGAAATGATGGGGTGGTGACCTTTTTGGGTCACAGTGTTTCAAGGTCAGCGTGACATCACAGGTGATGTGGCTTGCTGAACCTTTTAGTGAGTGGGATGTGGGGGGCTTGAGTGTAAATTGAGTTTGAGTGTAATTCTCCTAGCGGCATACGGGAATATGATGCGGCTCCTCCAGTGGAGCACTCCTTCATCTCCCGTGTGGGTCAAGCATGTGCGTCATCTCTAGCAAGTCTCGCTTTTAATCCCAAATATTCTCTCTTGTGACGGAGGTGAGTGGGGCCATCTTTCTTTAGACGTTGCCGAGCGCAACACAGTCTCATCAAATCTAAAGTGCAAGGAAAATGAGGGCCGACTCTCCGAATAAAGACCACTTGGCTGTTCGTGGACGTCTTTTTGATATTCAAGGTAGCCTCAGCAAGGGAGGCACATGCGTTTTAACATGGAACAAGTTTAGACAGTGCTTGGTTGGATTTGGACTGTACCTAATGTAGTGACCATTGAGAGTACAGTTAATTGGCTTCAGACACGACTTTGTGAACTCCTCATTTATAAATTGAATATTTTCAAAGTTGGAGCACAAAAAGCCTGTTTACGACCTGGTAAATATGGTACCTAATTAGAGCCCTCAAAAAATGGAATAACACCCCTATAATCACCATTACACTTCTATTACCTAATATAGTAGACACAATAAGAGATAATCTGTGATTGCCCAGTATACTCTTGCGACTCTAATGAGATTAAGTGACATGTAGGAGATAATTACAACTTGTGTTGCTGTAAATGTGTTCCAGAGTGGGACAGGAAGTGACATCAGAGCTTCTGAGTTGGGTTTTAGTTTGCCGTGGGTTAACGTCTTAGGGATTATTGCGCCCGCTGTGAGATCATATCCACCATAAATTGAATATTTTGGTGTAAATTTCCATAATAAATTGAATATTTTTGTATTTAGAGCTTAGAAAACCTGTTGATGCCTGTTTATTAGAGCACTCTAGACATGATATAACATCCCTACAATCACTTTTACACTCCTATTACCCAATATAGTACACCCTATGTTCACAAATGGGCAACACGGGCCCCAAGAGGTACACAGATTACCGTAGGGCAGGGGTCTCAAACTCAATTTACCTGGGGGCCACTGGAGCTAGGGTCTGGGCAAGGCTGGGCCGCATCAGGTTTTCCAAAAAAAAAAAACTGCATTTATTAAAAACAGAAAAATATACATATATATAACTTTTTCAGTGCTTTGGTTCCGATTTTCTACAAGAAAAGCTCTGATAAAACATTCCACTGTTCTCAAATATTTTACTTATTATTTTTCTGCACAAAATAAGATGAAAAATAAATGAACAAATCAAGAATAAAGAAAATCAATCAATCAGTAATAAATAAATATAATAATAATAATAAAACGGCAAATAATAAAAACTTAAGAAACCACATCCTTTCCTTTAAACGTAAATAGCCAAAAACTTACCACTTCCACACGGATAGGGAGGATAACTATTAACAGTTATTTAACCTTTAACATGAACATTAATCAAACGTAATAATTTTTTCTGGGTACATGATACCATACAGCATCCATATCAAACTTGCGCGGGCCGCACTAACATTAAACTTTCATATCAAGGTGGGGGCCTCAAACTAGTGTCCTGCAGGCCACATTTGGCCCATGGGCCGTGTGTTTGAGACCCCTGCCGTAGGGAGTATGTGAATAAAAATGAAAAACTGCTTGACTACATTGTCACCGAATACTGACATTTACGTAATGCACTCGAACGCCTCATATGAACAGCCACAGCCGGTAGTCCAGTGCGGAAGAAAGGTGACAACATGAACACTTGGAGCTAATGATACGTTTGTCATCTGCATTTGAAGGATCCTTGGAGCTTTTTGTACACCGCAATGACATCATGCACCCTGCAAAGGATGCAGACCCTGTAATGGGACACAGTTCTGGGATCGCAGCTGGACTGTTAAGGTTGTCTTAGAAGACCATTTGCCCTCCGAACAGTGGGGGAGGTCTGTGACACCACCTTTCCCCCCCACATACAATGCTGCCCTTTCATCCCTTCTGAAAAGATTCAATCATTTAGCCTCTAACAAATAAACAAGGAAAGGCCATCTTGGTTTCAGGTGAGTCCATGACCATCAGTACATCTGAATGGGAAGCTAACAAAGCTGATACCACCCAAACCACCATGTTGGAGGCCCCACTCCATTCTATCTTGTGCGTGTGTTATCTAGCACATACATGTTGCAGTATAGATCCAGGAAAGAGTTGAAAATATTCCATTCCTAACCTAATTTCCTAAGCTTATATGGTAGCCCGTTTCTGCCACTGGAAGAAACAATAATCCCAATGGTAAATCGTAATTCTAAAATAAAAAAAAAATCCAAACTATCAGCTAAGAAATTCATGATTATGAGATAATGTTCTGAGTGCCATGTGATGAATGCTGCAGTGAACATGCACTGTTCATATTTCATCATTTTGACTTTTTATCTCATAATTATGACTTTAATTATGACTCTCATCTTATCATTTTTACTTTTTGTGTCAATAGTTTTGATTTTCTTGTCTCATAATTATGACCTTTTATCTCGGGTTATCAATTATGATGTGTCATCTCATTATTTAGATGAGTTTTTATGTCATAACGACAACCTTTATCTTGTAATTTAGACTTTTTATCTCATAATTATGATATTTTATCTCACTATTTAGACGGTTTTACGTTATAACGACAACCTTTATCTTGTAATTTAGACTTTTTATCTCATAATTATGATATTTTATCTCATTATTTAGACGTTTTTTATGTTATAACGAGAACCTTTATCTTGTAATTTAGACTTTTTATCTCATAATTATGATATTTTATCTCACTATTTAGACGGTTTTACGTTATAACGACAACCTTTATCTTGTAATTTTGACTTTTTATCTCATAATTATGATATTTTATCTCATTATTTAGACATTTTTATGTTATAACGACAACCTTTATCTTGTAATTTTGACTTTTTATCCCATAGTTATGATATTTTATCTCATTATTTAGACGTTTTTATGTTATAACGACAACCTTTATCTTGTAATTTTGACTTTTTATCTCATAATTATGATATTTTATCTCATTATTTAGACGTTTTTATGTTATAACGACAACCTTTATCTTGTAATTTTGACTTTTTATCCCATAGTTATGATATTTTATCTCATTATTTAGATGTTTTTATGTTATAACGACAACCTTTATCTTGTAATTTTGACTTTTTATCTCATAATTATGATATTTTATCTCATTATTTAGACGTTTTTATGTTATAACGAGAACCTTTATCTTGTAATTTAGATTTTTTAATCTCATAATTATGACTTTCTCATCTCATCATTTTTACTTTTTGTGTCATAGTTTTGTCTTTCTTGTCTCCTAATTATGACCTTTTATCTCCGAATTTTGACCTTTGTTCTCATAATAATGATGTTTTATCTCCTAATTTAGACAGTTTTGATCTCATAATGTCAACCTTTATTTGAAAATTTGTCACAATTTTCCCACAATTATGACTTTCTTGTTAATTATAATTATGATCTTTTATCTCAGAATTTCAACTTTTTACTCATAATTTATAATTATGATGGTTTACCTCCTAATTTTTTGTCAGAGTTATGACTTTCCTATCTCATGATTACGACTTTTTATCTTGTAGTTTTGACTTTCTTGTTTTGTTTAGACTTTTTATGATGACTTTTATCTTTTAATTTACCTTGACTTTTAATTTTAACCTCGTGATTGTGAAGTTTCATCTCGTAATTTCGGACTTTTTATTTAAATGAATAAATTTCAAAACTTTCTTATATTATGACATTTTAGGTCATAATTTCATATTTATTTATCTCATGATTATGACGTTTACATTGAAATTTCAACTTTTTATCTCATAATTTGGACTTTTTGTCTCATAGTTTTAACTTTCTTATCTCATAATTGAGACTATTCATTTCTATTTCTATCACATGATTGTGACTTTTTATCTCATGATTATGACTTTGTTATATTATGACGTTTTATGTCATAATTTCATCTTTTTCATCTCATAATTATGACTTTATTAGCTCATCTTATAATTCTGACTTATCACTGGGATATTTTTGTTTGTCTCGGTGGCGGAAAGAGGGTTCCGTACATGAAGGACCCTGGCATGTTTACATTTACACAATTCCCTTTTGACACTCGAGTCCTGGTGATGATACTTCTTTCCGCCCCACAGGCTTACCGCCTCTCCAAAGGCCGGGTGTGGCCCATGATCATCATCCTCTGTCTCATTGCCGCCATCCTCTCAGCCTTCCTGGACAATGTCACCACCATGATGCTTTTCACGCCTGTGACCATCAGGTGTGGATTCTTCATCATCCTTGTTGTTCTGCTCGTCCCCTTTTCTTTTCATTCTTTCCATTTTAGCACTGCTCAAAGAACAAGGCTTATATCTTTGCATGACTTTTTCTATGTGGTCAGGTCAGCAAGCATTCTCTCCCAGAGACAATTTGTTTCTCCATTTCACTCCCTGCAAGCCTTTCGAGCGTGCAATTCCACAGTGTACCACAGCCAGCTGCAATCCCTCACTCTGACTGGGCCAAACTATTTCTGTGTATTATTGTCTTCTCAACTTTTGTTTCTAGGTCACAGATAACAAAAAAAAAAAAAGTGTGTCTTATGTTGTCTGCGGGCCGGCGGGGAGCACATCCTGCACGGCCCTGACATTAATAGACCCGTGTGTTTTGTGCCCACGTTTACGTTTTTAGGCCTGTTTATTTTTATGATTAGATTTTTCTTGGATTTCTCCCACAGCCGCTGCGACTTCATCTGTGCTGAAGGGCTTTTCTGTGTCATAATGCAGGTTATGCGAGGTGCTCAATCTGGACCCCAGACATGTCCTGATTGCGGAAGTAATCTTCACCAACATCGGAGGCGCCGCCACAGCTGTCGGCGACCCACCAAATGTGATTATCGTGTCAAATCAGGACCTGCGCAGAGAAGTAAGTGCACTCGCTCTGCTCTGTGGCAAAACAAGGTGTCAGTTTCACACATGAAGCACTTACATCACTCTTCACCCATTGTTTTTATGGCGTTCATGGAACATCTTTCTTCATCTTTCTTGCCGACATAACCCTTTAGGCCAGGGGTCTCAAACATGCGGCCCGCAGGACACTAGTTTGAGGCCCCCGCCTTGATATGAAAGTTTAATGTTAGTGCGGCCTGCGCAAGTTTGATATGGATGCTGTATGGTATCATGTACCCAGAAAAAATTATTACGTTTGATTAATGTTCATGTTAAAGGTTAAATAACTGTTAATAGTTATCCTCCCTATCCGTGTGGAAGTGGTAAGTTTTTGGCTATTTAAGTTTAAAGGAAATAACTCGAAGGCTACCGTTTAGGTCGCTAGCTCTCTAGTTTGCGAGTTAGCATGTGTCTCAAGACCCTGCAGTTGCGCAATATGTTGTAAATAAAAAGAGTATAAATGTGACTATAGTCGTGTTTTGTCATGTCTACAGGGCTCTAATAATGCTTTGTTCATTTTAATCTGTAAAAAATAATTTGTCTACCCACCAACTATATGTGGTTTCTTAAGTTTTTATTATTTGCCGTTTTAGTATTATTATTATATTTATTTATTACTGATTGATTGATTTTCTTTATTCTTGATTTGTTTATTTTTCATCTTATTTTGTGCAGAAAAAAATTAAGTATTAATTATTTCAGTACAGTGGAATGTAATTGGTTGTCTGTGTAGCATTATAGAGTGTGCATACAGGGAGCATCTTAGCATCTTACCTGCATGCATGCAAATTACAAGCTCACTGATGTCTGGAAATGCTCACAGTGGTCTACCCAAGTGTTTTAAACATGGGTTGTCCCGCAAAAAACTGCAAAAAACGACATTTCTACTAGTGATGTTGTAGAAAAGCTACATTACCACTCTTTGAGTTTATACACAGTAAATCAGTCTCCAGCCAGTAGCTCATGAGCTACCAGGAGCTCCTAACCAGTTTTGAAGTCGTGCTCCGAAGGCTTATTCACTTATTATCAACTCGTATACCCACAAAATTAGAAAGCGGGTTTCGGCAGTAGTCTGGAAGTCCTTGGGAGCGCTTGGGAGTGTGACCAATCACAGCAAAGTGAGCGTTCCTGAAGGTGAGCCATTGGTGGAATACATTTTACATTTTACACGTTTTGGAAATCCCAAGCAGTTGGAATAGGTGCAGATTCTGGAAGATCTGAAACGTTTTCTGTGCTGGTTATTGTACATAGTTCCTCTATAGGAGTCCACAACTCAATACAAAGGGGAAAAAATGATCATAATAGGTCGTCTTTAAATTCAGTGTTGTTTGTTGCAACATGTGAAAGTGGGTTTCGGCAGTCGTCTGGAAGTCCTGGGGAGCGCTTGGGAGTGTGACCAATCACAGCAAAGTGAGCATTCCTGAAGGCGAGCCATGGGTGGAATACATTTAAACCAACCGTTTTGGAAATCCCAAGCAGCTGGAATAGGTGCAGATTCTGGAAGATCTGAAACGTTTTCTGTGCTGGTTATTGTGCATAGCTGCTCTACAGGAGTCCACAACTCAATATAAAGGGGAAAAAATGATCATAATAGGTCGTCTTTAAATTCAGCGTAGTTTGTTGCAACATGTGATGATTAAAAATGTCATCACGGGTGGGACAAGCAATTTTCTTTGAGTGTGTTTTCGTTGAGAGGTTTATGCAAGCCCGAGTAAGGACTGGTATTTAGGCTGAGGTGTACACTTGATAAATGGAGGCACGCCGGTAGTAAAAATCAATTTGTGCATCAGCACAGCTGTCATAAATCTCCAGAATTAAAGCTGTCAAAACTTTTTTCCCATGCAAGTTCCACCATCCCATTTGGTTTCCTGCAAGTTGGATTTATCAGATAGCTTTGTTCCGGCAGAAATGCTACCAAATCGTTGCTGTTCTCCGACTCAGCAGGAGCATCACCAAACAACAACCTCGCCCTCCGAGCAGCTTGGCGTGTCATCTGCTCAAGTCGCTTGACATTTTGGCCTTTTGCGCGGCGGCGGCAGTGGCAGTATCCGCTCTGTTGATTCCAGCAAATCAAGCTCGGCCGGCCCCCACCGTCTAGTTTGTCTTGGCGCCGCTCCCCCACCCCACTGACAGAAGCGCGGGGACTCTCGTTCGGTCATGGCCGGCCTCTGATAAGGACAGCTTGTGTGTGCATGCATGGTTTGCTCGCCTGTTTGTTTGCTTGTTCTGTCATGGGGATTTTTTGGGGCGGAATCCAGAGATAGACGCGGCGGCCCAGCTGTGTGTGTGTGAGTGTGTGTGCGTTGTTTAGGCCACTCAGCTACATCCGAGTGTCCTTGTATTTGGGTTTGTAACAAGAGCAAGGTAGCACGCTGAATACAAAACCTGCAGCCCACTTTGGATTTATCATCTGGTGACCCCCAGCAGCAGTCACACGCCACAGAAGAAGGGTGTCCCAAGTTCCTTTTATTGGCCCACTGCACATAAAAATAGAATTCAACAAGAAAAGCAAAAAACAAAACAAAACCGACAACAGCAAAAATGGAAAAAAACTGTAGTAATTTTCCAAGAATAAAGACTTTTTTTAATGTTGTAATATTATGGCAAACAAACAAAACAACAAATGATATTGTTTTGGAAAATTAGGTTGTGGAAAAGTTACACATTTACGACAATATAGTGTAAATATTGTGGGAATAAAATCATAATTATGAGAAGAACATGTACAAGTGTACAAATACAAGAACAGCAGAAATGGAAATAAATCCCAGCTGGAATTTAGCAAGAATAAATTCCAAAGATTTAGGGGAAAAAAGTCATAAACAGAGTCTCAATTTTAAAAGAAAAAGGTTTTTAAAGAATAATTTTTAAAATTTTAATATCATGAGAAAGAAACACAACAATATACATTTGTTTTGGGAAAATTATGTTGGCTAAAAAGGTATGATATAATGAAATAAAGTCAAAATATTATTGGAATAATATATAATATAATATATATATAATATAATATTATGAATAATATTATAATATGAATAATATTATGAAAAGAACATTTCATTCATTCATTTTCTACCGCTTTTTCCTCACGAGGGTTGCGGGGGTGCTGGAGCCTATCCCAGCTGTCTTTCGGTGAGAGGCAGGGTACACCCTGGACTGTTCACCAGCCAATCAGAGGGCACATATAGACAAACAACCATTCACACTCACATTCATACCTATGGACAATTTGGAGTGGTCAATTAACCTAGCATGTTTTTGGAATGTGGGAGGAAACCGGAGTACCCGGAGAAAACCCACGCATGCAAACTCCACACAGAAATGGCCGAGGGTGGAATTGAACCCTGGTCTCCTAGCTGTGAGGTCTGCACTTTAACCACTCGACTGCCGTGCTGCCCTGAAAAGAACATTTATGATTTTTTAAGAAAAAGTTTTTCTTAAAAAAAATATTTTGAATAATGTATAAAATGTATAATATATAAAAACACATATAAAAAAAGACGTGGGGCGTCTCATCCGATCAACACACAAACAAAGTGATGGAGGTTGTCACATTTTGTGTCTCGCAGGGAATTGACTTTGCCAGCTTCACGGGCTACATGTTCCTGGGGATTGTCCTGGTCCTCCTCACCTCCTTTCCCTGCCTGCGGATGCTCTACTGGAATAAGAAGCTCTACAACAAAGAGTCAATTGAAATAGTTGGTGAGTTGTGTACTTTTTTGTGCATGTGTGAGTTTCTTGGCATGCCCTCTGTGACACAACGTTCTATGCATGCGTCAATCAAGTGAAGCAAGTACCCGATTTACAATGTGTTGCACATGTAGTTGACGTTTTTGTGTAAACAAATTGACTACCCAATTCACACAAGTTTCTGCACATGCACTCTGTGACGATTGACTCAAACGACTCCAGTACCCGTTGAGTTTCTGTTCATGTGCTTTGTCACCGGTAACTCGAATGAATTGAGTACTCAGTTGCACATGTGAAATTTCTTCACATGTGATTTGTGAATGGTGACTCCAACGAGTACTCGATTCACAGCTAAGTTGCACATGTGCGAGTTTCTGTTCATGCATTCTGTGATGAGCAGGGTTGAGTACCCGATTCTTGTTGAACTTGTTGCACATGTGAAGTTTCTGTACACGTGATTTGTGGTAACTCCAATAAATCAAGTACTAGATTTGATTAGATTAGATTAGATTCAACTTTATTGTTATTGCTCATGTCACTGGTACAGGGCAACAAAATGCAGTTAGCATCCAACCAGAAGTGCAATTTTTATAAGTACATTAGTATGGACAGATCTATGTAAATAAAACTATACAGGCTATGACTATAATACAGTGAGGATATGTACAGGGGTATAAATGACTATAATATGGCTATTGTAGATTATACAGATTATAAACAGTATGGGTATGACAATATATAATAACAGTAATATATACAGTATTGCAATGGAGTGACTAGAGTATGGAAATGACTATAATATGGCTATTGTAGATTATACAGATTATAAACAGTATGGATATGACAATATATAATAACAGTAATATATACAGTATTGCAGTGAAGTGACTAGAGTAGAGTATGGTTATTGCAGATTATATAAATTATAAACAGTATGATCAACGAATCAACAGATAGTATATGTACAATAGTGCAATAGTACAATAGTGCAATGAAGTGATGGGGGAGGGCATAGGTCAGCGGGGGGATGTACGTAGTGGAATGGGTGGGCAATGGGGGGCAGAGTTCAGCAAGGAGACAGCTGTTGGGAAAAAGCTGTTCCTGAACCTGGTGGTTCTTCTAGAGTCACCACTGGTTCCGCATGGTCATGTTTTGTGAATGTGATCTGCGTGAGATGACTCAAACGACCAAGTAGTCAACTCTCAACTTGTGTGGGTTTCTGTAATGGGCGACTCAAACGACCTTAGTACTCAATACCTGATTCACAACTCGTTGAGAACGCTTTGTGACGGGTACCTCAAACGACCCGAGTACTCAATTCAAACAGTGACTGATAAGAACTGAATTTAGGGAAAGGAATAGAGTTTCCCATCAGTAGTAAGTTGGAACCCAACATAAGGATCCTGCTGTCAGGATCATGAACATGTGTGAACATGCGGCTGGTCAAGTCCACCCACAAAGCAGCGACATCTAAGAGGGACATTAGTGTTTAACACACAGTTGCCCCGCTAAGAGGAACCTCAACAGGGTATCAATAAACTCAGTTTGAGAAGCAAGTTCGATCGTCTCACAGGGTTGCTGTGAGTTTGTGTTGAGAATTGGACCGACTATAAATCCTCTTGGCTTGACTGGCTCAGAAGCACCCACCATTGTCTGGTAATTGTAAAGATTTCTTACCAGAATAGCTCCTACTGAGGTCACCTAGCAACATCTCAGTGAAAGGACGACCACCGACTGATTCCAACACTGACGTCCACTTCCCTCAGGGCGTATGTTGGCCTCAACGCTCGTCGCCATGCTGCATTAGTCCCTCTGTGGGGCTCGCTGCTTATTTAGCAGAACGATCTTAATGTCCTCTGTCACACGTAGCCGCTGTTAACGCTCCCACCCCCACCACCACAACTCCCCTCACAGTCCTGTTTCGTTGTAGAACTTAAGCACGAGATCCTGGTTTGGAGACAGACGGCGCAGCGCATCAACCCCGCCAGCCGGGAAGAGACTGCTGTCAAATGCCTCTTGATGCAGAAAGTCCTCAACCTGGAAAGTCTGCTCCGCAAGATGATGAAAACCTTCCAGAGGTGCAACACAACTCAGATAATACAAAAAAAAAAGAAAATCCTAATCCTTCTATCACAGTTTTTCAAAAATATCTTGGTGAATAAATGATGGTGTTGAGGGGATGGAGTATTTTCAAGCTTAAAAATGGCTAAAAGAAGTAAATTACAAATACAAGCTCGTCATATAATACAAGCTATGAAAACGAGCTTGTCAACCCATAGGAAATTGAAGGAGGTCATTCCCCAATATAACAGTCTAAAGTCATCGCACAGCAACTTAACACTCCAAAGGTATACTTAATAAATATACAGACATGTACCAATACACTGCACTGCAATGCTGGCTCTGTCCACCACAGGGAGCCAGAGCCTTTTTTCTCATACTAATACGACTTTATACTTTCTTTTCATATTTCAACTCTGTTCTACTAAAATGATTTTTTTCCTTTGTTGTTTTTAGTATTTGTATTTTATTATTTCCAGAAATTTTGTTCTAGTAATATTTTGACTTTATTCCCATTATTATTATTATAACTTTTCCCCAACCTCATGTTCCAAAAATTACAACTTTTTTTTTGTTTGTTTCTCATAATATCACAACTTTAAAAAACAACAAATTTTTTCTGTGTTTTTTTTTGTTTTTTCCCTGTGTTTTCTGTGTTTTTGGTCTGTTTTTGTACTTTGAAAATGACTTTTGAATTTTTCCTCATACGAAACAACATTCTAACATTAATAGTACAACTTTCTTTGTTAATATTTTGACTTTATTCATGTAAAGTGATTGATATTTGAATTTTTTTTTTAGGTTTTCTTCTTAACTCATTCTTTACCAAAGGAGTATTTAAATGTTTTTTTTTCAACCCGGCTGCTCGCTCCCAAAGAGGTGATGATGCAACTCCACAATATAAGAGAGCATGTTTGGTGTAGTTTGAAGCTGGAAAAATGTCTACAAAGTGGCAGAAGTGCATTTTATAAGAGCTCGGCGTCGCAACAACCAGGAAATGAAAAGTTGCGTGAAGGAGGTTATACATTGAAGGGCGCATGAAAACGCGTACACACACAGTTCAGTTGCAAATGTGAAAAATAGTCGATAGTGTAAGAAGTGTCTATTTTCATGTAAAACAGCAATTTTGTAAGCTAACCTATATTTTACTGCTGATTACTAAAGAGCGGAAAAAGGTAGAAACAAAGTCTAATCTTTCTTCTGGTATATATCATGTCTATATACCCCAACACAATATTCTGTGTGCCTTAAAAAATATCAGCCAAAATCATCAAAATTTTGAAAATTTTTTTAGAATATGTCGTGGGTCAATAAAAAAAAAAAATGTGCCCTTGGGCTGCACTTTGAACACCCTTGATATACAAGGTTGTTAAATAAAATAAAATGAAAATTACTCCTGCTCATTAACAATATGAAATGAAATGTGTTTGACAGACAAATTTCTCAAGAGGACAAGAACTGGGAGCAAAATATTCAAGAACTGCAAAAGAAGGTATTTTTTTTTTGTTACACTTGACCTCAGATAGCAGCCAGCTATGGCAGTCGATGTTATCTCCATAATGAAGTCTTTCAAAGTTCCCCTGCCGACGTCCCTTTCCTTTTTCTTTTGTCTCCCCCAGCACAGAATAACTGACAAGGTGCTCTTGGTGAAGTGCGTATCCGTCCTCGGCGTGGTCATATTCATGTTCTTTGTCAACTCCTTCGTTCCCAGCATTCATCTGGAACTGGGTAAGTGCAGCGCGAGCTAATTGTTGAGGCTCGCCCCCCCCGCAGGGTGCTGTTGCCACCATGGCATTTTCATTTAGGCAAATAATGATCCGGCTGGTTGGGGTAGACGGAGCAGCCTGTGGAGCTGTCAAATTTCACATATTCCCGCACCGCACATGCTTATGGCACCTGACAGTATCACACAATAGGCACAAATGTAGGAGCTGAAAAGGCAGAGAATATGGCACAATTGAAATTGAATTTGTATGTATCATGCAGAGCCGGCTGGCCAATTTCAGTCGGTCGCGGGTATTTGCCTGGAAAAAAAAAAGAACATCGTCCCTTTTCATGATGATGATGATTATTACTACAATTATTATTATGTTATTATGGTGCCTGTTGTGAGATAAATAATTGTAAAATAATAAAAGCCTGTCTTTGGCCATCAAATCTGGTGAGTGTTAATAGTGACACCTAGAGGCTAGTATAAGCTACAGTTCAACATCTTGTATTGCCTTAAATGGGACCTATTATACTCATTTTATGGCCCTTTGTTTTGAGTTATGGACTACTATAGAGCAGCTACACACAATAACCCACACAGAAAGCTTTCTTGTAGGTCCAGAATCTGCACCTATTTAGCTGTATTTCTTTTGATTTCGTGCTTCCGTGATTTCGTTGATAATAAACACCAATTTATCTTTTTAAAATGTCGGCTTTTAACATACATATGTGTTGGATGTGGGCGGCACGGCGGTCGAGTGGTTAGCGCGCAAACCTCACAGCTAGGAGACCAGGGTTCAGTTCTACCCTCGGCCATCTCTGTGTGGAGTTTGCATTTTTACCTTTTCCCACATTCCAAAAACATGCTAGGTTAATCGGCGACTCCAAATTGTCCATAGGTATGAATGTGAGTGTGAATGGTTGTTTGTCCAGACTTCTGACTCTTCCACACCAGATGGTGGCATCTTTAGAAGTTGGAAACAAATTGGGCTTTCCTGTACAAGCCATTTCTAGCAATGTAAATAGAGATGCAGAGCGTATCTGCTTTACAGCCACGCCCATATAAGGAAGTCCACTCCTCTGTGACATCACAAAGGGGCAGTTTTACCACGCCTTTTGAAACGGAGCGTTTTGAGCCACCCCAAATTTTTTTCAGGGCTCACTTCCAAATGCACAAAACTCATTATCTGAAACTTTGGCATTGTTTAACACAAGAATATAACATTCTAACTACATTTATAGGTCACAAAAGTGGAAAAAGCATAATAGGGAAACTGCACTTTTTTTTTATTTTGTCCATCATTCACAATCCTTATGTGAAACATGAACACATATTTATTTCCCTTTTCTGTGCATTACAACATGAGAAAACGAGTTAATATGAGCTTGCTAACAATGGACGTCGTGTGAAATACCTAATTTGACACTAAAGCCCTCACAAAAAAAAACTAAAAAAAACGCCAACATTGTGCCATTGACATAACTGACTATTTATATTTTGACATTATTCTTGTAAAATTACTGCAGAACTGCACTTTGGTTACCTCAGGTTTAAAGTAAGACTGTGGTCTTGGTTTTGGAGCCGGTGTTGACTTTACCAGTGCCTATTTTTCCTGAAAGGTTTGTTGAAATTGTAATTGAAGAAATAATAACACTACAGTTGAAGGTCAATTGACTGATGTAATAAAGGTTCTTGTGCTTTTATCATGTTTTTGACATGGGGGGGGGGGGGGGGGTATTTCTGGTCTGTCTGGTCCTGTTGCTTGTGATGCATTTGTTACTGTCATTGAGCAGAGTCTGCGTGCCCGCCCCTCTGGTAATCAAACATGCTCAGCTAATTACTGAGTGCTGCTCGGGCCGTCTCTGCATGACATTTGTTTAATGGGAATGACCCCACAGCACTGTGCCAGGGGACCACCAATCCCCCCGCCCCCTACCCCACACCTCAGTCTTTTCAATTACACCTGTTTTAAAAAGATGGGCTTCATTAAAATCTCATTAAGGCTACACAGCAAGTTGTAATTGTTTGTTGCTGGTGTGGCTTGCAAAGTGACACACCTGCAAGGTGAATGAAGCATTTTCAGGCACAAAAATGGAGGTTGTTGAAAGGCCGAAACACGCCCCCGATTCAAAGGTACATGACTGATGATGTGTCCCAAAATGTACCTCCTTCCCATGGCTGAGCTAGCTAAGTTCCCATGCCACTCTCTACATCCACACCTCATGTGATTACCATCTATTGGCACAAAGCACATTTTCCATCAAGATCCGGTGTATTTACAAACTTGGTGAGACACACAAGCACCAGTCTTGATGAGGCAAATAACAGGCTTTTTTTGAAGGTTTGAATGATCTCACAACAGGCACAATAATCCCTAACATCCCTTACACAGTGACGTCACTTCCTCTTCCCGAGCACTGGAACCCAGTTTTTTGATGATCTCTACTCTATTGGGTCGTAGGACTATATTATTTCATGTCTAGAGGACTCTAATCATGTTTAAAAAGTGTATTTAGAAGGTCATTAACAGGGTTTCTATGCTGTAAGTAACAAACTAGTCCATTTTGTTTACTCTATTGGGTAGTAGGACGATAAATATGACTATATTATTTCTTGTCTAAAGGGTTCTAATCATGTTAAAAAGTGTATTTAGAAGGTCACAAACAGGGTTTCTATGCTGTAACTACTATACTATTCCATTTTGTTTACTCTATTGGGTAGTAGGAGAATAAATATGATTATATTATTTCATGTCTAGAGGACTCTAATCATGTTTAAAAAGTGTATTTAGAAGGTCATTAACAGGGTTTCTATGCTGTAACTGCTATACTATTCCTGTTTACTCTATTGAGTAGTAGGAATATAAAGATGACAATATTATTTCATATCTAGAGGGCTCTAATTATGTTTAAAAAAGTGTATTTAGAAGGTCATAAACAGGGTTTCTATGCTGTAACTGCTTTACTATTCTATTTTGTTTACTCTATTGGGTAGTGGGAGGATAAAGATGACTATATTATTTCTTGTCTAAAGGGTGCTAATCATGTTAAAAAGTGTATTTAGAAGGTCACAAACAGGTTTTCTATGCTGTAACTCCTAAACTATTCCATTTTGTTTACTCTATTGGGTAGTAGGAGAATAAATATGATTATATTATTTCTTGTCTAGAGGGCTCTAATTATGTTAAAAAGTGTATTTAGAAGGTCATAAACAGGGTTTCTATGCTGTAACTGCTTTACTATTCTATTTTGTTTACTCTATTGGGTAGTAGGAGAATAAATATGATTATATTATTTCATGTCTAGAGGGCTCTAATTATGTTTAAAAAAGTGTATTTAGAAGGTCATAAACAGGGTTTCTATGCTGTAACTCCTAAACTATTCCATTTTGTTTACTCTATTGGGTAGTAGGAGAATAAATATGATTATATTATTTCATGTCTAGAGGGCTCTAATCATGTTTAAAAAGTGTATTTAGAAGGTCATAAACAGGGTTTCTATGCTGTAACTGCTTTACTATTCTATTTTGTTTACTCTATTGGGTAGTAGGAGTATAAAGATGACTATATTATTTCATATCTAGAGGGCTCTAATTATGTTAAAAAAGTGTATTTAGAAGGTCACAAACAGGGTTTCTATGCTGTAATTGCTATACTATTCCATTTTGTTTACTCTATTGGGTAGTAGGAGTATAAAGATGACTATATTATTTCATATCTAGAGGGCTCTAATCATGTTAAAAAGTGTATTTAGAAGGTCACAAACAGGGTTTCTATGCAGTAACTCCTATACTATTCTATTTTGTTTACTCTATTGGGTAGTAGGAGAATAAATATGATTATATTATTTCATGTCTAGAGGGCTGTAATTATGTTTAAAAAAGTGTATTTAGAAGGTCATAAACAGGGTATCTATGCTAAGTACCAAACTATTCCCAAGTAGTTCTAATAATGCGATTCTCATTGAACCTGATTTGCAGGCATACTTATTCTACCTGCTGGTTATTAAAAAGCAAGCCTGTGATATCCAAGCGGGAAAAAAATCCCTGAAATTCTTCTATTGTTCTTCTATCTCTCAACCTTGTTCGCTTAATTCCATCGCTTATGAAATGATTCCACCAAAGGACTAAAGCAATTACTGGTGATTATGAGCAATCACGGCGGATTCCTCTGAGCGGATGCACTTTTCCAACTGTTAATATCAGCAGGTGCCAACCTGTCCCTAAGATAACGTGCAGGTCATAACAGTACTGCCGAGCCAGAAAATGGATGATTCTCATTTATTTGGCTCTATATCAGAAATGTCCAATGTCTGGCCTCAGGACCATTTGCTGCCCGAAAAAGTATGATAATATAATAATAACGATAATACTGTATAATTAAAAACTAAATATATATATGATAATATACTAGGGCTGTCCAAAGTGGCACAGAGGTGTCGTTTGCCGTCGTTGACATTTTTTAATGTCCTGCCGCAGATTTGAACAATATCATTTCACATGCAAATGAACAAAAAAAACAACAGCAAAAATGGAAAAATGAGCATGTAGTTTAAGAATAAAGGTATATCATTATAGAAGCATAACGCAGTTTTAACACAATTTTTAAAATAATAAGATAGAGTGGAGCGGCACGGCGGTCGAGTGGTTAGCGCGCAGACCTCACAGCTAGGAGATCAGTGTTCAATTCCACCCTCGGCCATCTCTGTGTGGAGTTTGCATGTTCTCCCCGTGCATGCGTGGGTTTTCTCCTGGGTTCCTCCCACATTCCAAAAACATGCTAGGTTAATTAGCGACTCCAAATTGTCCATAGGTATGAATGTGAGTGTGAATGGTTGTTTGTCTATATGTGCCCTGTGATTGGCTGGCCACCAGTCCAGGGTGTACCCCGCCTCTCGCCCAAAGACAGCTGGAATAGGCTCCAGCACCCCCGCGACCCTCGTGAGGAAAAAGCAGTAGAAAATGAATGAATGAATGATAGGGTGGTTAACGTGCAGGCCTCACAGCTGGGAGACCCAAGTTCGATTCCACGCGTGGGTTTTCTCCGGGTACTCCGGTTTCCTCTCACATTCCAAAAACATGCTAGGTTAATTGGCCACTCCAAATTGTCCATAGGTATGAATGTGAGTGTGAATGGTTGTTTGTCTATATGTGCCCTGTGATTGGCTGGCCACCAGTCCAGAGTGTACAGACAGCTAGGATAGGCTCCAGCACCCCTGCAAACCTCGTGAGGATAAGCATTAGAAAATGAATGATTACAACTAGGGATGTCCAATATTGGCTTTGCTGAAAACCGATATGCCGATACTGTCCAACTCTCTATTTCCAATATTAATATTAGCCGTTACCGATATGTGTAACATGACATAACTCCTGTGGTGGAATGAACACATATATGAAAAAAAATCAGATACCGATATCACATTTTGAAACTGCTATCATCCCTAATTCCAAACAAACAAACCAAACTAAACAACAACGTATTAAGAGAATACACTCACAATAATATGGGCATAAAATCCTAATTGCACAAAGAAAACATACGATACTAGAAGAAAGTTGAAAGTTGAAACCCCAGCTATAATTTTACAAGAATAAAGTCAAAATATTAATAGAAAAAAAAAGTTCTACTTTGATAAACAAATAGAATAAACTTTACAAGTTCAAATAGTAGTTTAATAGTAAAAAACAACAGCAGAGACAAAGAGTTGCAAATTGACCAAAAAAAAATGGACTGGGAATATGATGTATGCATGATTTATGATGACCACCGGTCCATACATTATACTGACCTTTTTATTGTCTTCTACTCAGGTTGGATTGCCATCCTGGGTGCTCTGTGGCTTCTGGTTCTGGCAGACATTCAGGACTTTGAGATGATCTTGCACCGCGTGGAGTGGGCCACGCTGCTCTTTTTTGCCGGCCTCTTCGTTTTGATGGAGGTACCTCACCCCGCCTCTCTAGCTCCTCACAAAATATTAGTAGTGTCACGCCCTGTGTGGGTTTGCACGTGACAGGTTGAGTTTGAGTTACCTTTTTGGGCTTTGGTTTCCGTTTTGGACTCTTATTTTGTATTGGACTTCCTGTTTTGCCTCTTCTGCCTTCGTTGCCATGGCCACCCACACCTGTCCCTAATTTGTCCTCTATTTAGTTCAGGTGTGCGCTTCTCCCTTTGTGGGATCATTGTTGTTTGTCCGTCAGCTATGTGAGTTGCTTTTTCCTGCTGCAATTTCTGCAACAAATAAATATAATTTTCCTGCAATTGGTCCTGCTCTCTGCATCCTGGGGTCGCACCGCAACACAGACATGCCGAACCGTGACAGAATGATCCCACCAAGTGACGACGACCTCGCGGAGAACGCTTTCTGGACCTGGCAGCTGTACAAAGCCATGGATGACGAGGATATGACGAGACCGCCATGGGAAATAGAGAACAAATTAGGGACAGGTGTGGGTGGCCATGGCAACGAAGGCAGAAGAGGCAAAACAGGAAGTCCAATACAAAATAAGAGTCCAAAACGGAAACCAAAGCCCAAAAAGGTAACTCAAACTCAACCTGTCATGTGCAAACCCACACAGGGCGTGACAAGTAGTCCAGATCATACAATAATGGCGGCTCTGGGTCTATTCCTACGAGGGCGATGTCATCGGGAGCTACATACAGTATAATCATTCATAAATCATCACTGTATTGTGGTTGAATATAACCTATGTATTAGTCAGAAATGCCTATTTAAGCAAATGTTACACATTTTTATAGCAAGGGTGTCCAAAATGGCAGCTGGGGGCTGTTTGCGGGCAGTGACTGTTTTTTTATGAACCAGCGGCACATATAATTTAACAAGAAAACAACAACGAACATGGATAAGGGAGCGGTGAACAGGTAGCGTCAAATGTATTTGTGGCGGTGCTAATGTATCTGTGGCAGGCCAGCCCAAATCAACACACGAATGGGAAAACACCGTGCGAGTAATCACGCCGCCCGCTCGAACTATCTGTTGAATCATTTGTCTTGATTTTGCAGGCTCTGGCCCAGCTGCAGCTCATCGACTACATCGGAGAGCAGACGGCGCTGCTCATCAAAGTGAGTGTCTCATTTTGGCCAGCATCCCTCATGACGTGACGCAGGTGATGTCATATTACATTCCCTATGCTCCACGGCTAAAACAATTCAATGATTTTCTTTACATCTTGACTTTGCACTTCAAAATGCCATGCTATCTGCCGGGTGTAAGATTGCGGCGGTAATAAGCACGTCAGCTCCTGTTTAAGCCGGCGGCCCCCTGGAGAGCCAATAATCACTCCTGACAGGCGGCGCAGGCATTCGTAGCTTCTGACTTCCTGCGTTAAAAGAAACAGCACATCTGCATGCAAGCAGAGGACAGGTACAAGTGGAGAGATATGGGGGATGATGATGGGGGCAGAATATTATACATTAGTCATTGGCGATACCTGATACCATACCGATGACTTTTTTGTAGAGATGCTCATCACAGAAATCTCTCGTTTATCGTCCTTAATTGGTTCTCCACTGGGCCATGATAAGTGAGTTTCCACGAAAAAAGATTCCTGTTTTATAAATTGAGCACAGGAGACCTATTATGACCTTCTAAATACAGTTTTATCATTACTAGAATCCTCTAGACCAGGGGTCTCAAACACGCGGCCCGCGGGCCAAATGTGGCCCGCAGGACACTAGTTTGAGGCCCCCGCCTTGATATGAAAGTTTAATGTGGATGCTGTATGGTATCATGTACCCAGAAAAAATTATTACGTTTGATTAATGTTCATGTTAAAGGTTAAATAACTGTTAATAGTTATCCTCCCTATCCGTGTGGAAGTGGTAAGTTTTTGGCTATTTAAGTTTAAAGGAAATAACTTGAAGGCTACCGTTTAGGTCGCTAGCGCTCTAGTTTGCGAGTTAGCATGTGTCTCAAGACCCTGCAGTTGCGCAATATGTTGTAAATAAAAAGAGTATAAATGTGACTATAGTCGTGTTTTGTCATGTCTACAGGGCTCTAATAATGCTTTGTTCATTTGAATCTGAAAAAAATAATTTGTCTACCCACCAACTATATGTGGTTTCTTAAGTTTTTATTATTATATTTATTTATTTATTACTGATTGATTGATTTTCTTTATTCTTGATTTGTTTATTTATTTATTATCTATCTTATTTTGTGTAGAAAAAGTAAGATATTTGAGAACAGTGGAATGTTTTATCAGAGCTTTTCTTGTAGAAAATTGGAACCAAAGCGAAGTTTTTTTTAATTTTTTGGTTTTCAATAAATGCGTTTTTTTTTGGGGGGGGGTAACCTGATGCGGCCCAGTCTCACCCAGACCCTAGCTTCAGTGGCCCCCAAGTAAATTGAGTTTGAGACCCCTGCTCTAGACATAAAATCTCATCTACACTCTTCTGCATTAGCCAATATATTAGACATAATAAAAGAATGTATGACATACATAAGATGAGGAAGAGGAACACAAGTGACGTAGTAATAATAAGAAACTTCCTACGCTATAAGCGTTGAGGTGATTTTAAAAGGGCAAAGTAAAGCATTGTCCTTTAATCATATGCTCTTATAACAGCTGGACCATTGAAAGCAGCACTTGAGTCTCTGCTAATGGAGTGGAGTGCCACTGGAGTGTTTCATGAATTGCTCTTTCTTCTTTCCCAGGCTGTGCCGGAGGACCAGCGCATGGCCATCGCCATCATCTTGGTCATGTGGGTTTCTGCTCTGGCCTCCTCTCTCATTGACAACATCCCCTTCACAGCCACCATGGTGAGAGGTCACGCTTTTGGGTTTCGGGGTTACACCCTGGACTGGTGGCCAGCCAATCACCATTCACACTCAACCATTCACACTCACATTCATACCTATGGACAATTTGGAGTGGCCAATTAACCTAGCATGTTTTTGGAATGTGGGAGGAAACCGGAGTACCCGGAGAAAACATGCGAGAACAGAGATGGCCGATGGGATTGAACTCAGGTCTCCTAGCTGTGAGGTCTGCGTGCTAACCACTCTACCGCCGTGCAGCCACAGTAAAACAGCACTTCTTTATTCCAGATTCCTGTTCTCATCAACCTGAGTCAGGATGCAGACGTCAACCTGCCAGTAAAACCTCTCATCTTTGCCTTGGCCATGGGAGCCTGTCTCGGGGGTGAGTGCCATCATAGTCATCATTTCCAGGCTTATCGTGCCGACTCCAAGCCTTTCTGCCATCGTTTGATATCCATGCTGTGATCATGTATTAACAAGTACACTGATGATTCATTCATTCATTCATTTTCTACCGCTTATCCTCACGAGGGTCGCGGAGGTGCTGGAGCCTATCCCAGCTGTCTTAGGGTGAGAGGCGGGGTACACCCTGGACTGGTGGCCAGCCAATCACAGGGCACATATAGACAAACAACCATTCACACTCGCATTCATACCTATAGACAATTTGGAGTCGCCAATTAACCGAACATGTTTTTGGAATTTTTTCTCCTTTTTTCTTTTCTTTTTTTTTCTTCTCATTCTATTTTGACCGAATTGAATACTACTACTCATAAAAATATAATAATATAACAATAATCCATACATATATTGGCTATGCTGCTTATCCTTGCTGGGGTCATGGGATAATAATAATAATAATAAAAATATCATTATATGCAAATATAAAATATTATTATTACATATTATATATTATATATAATATTATTATATATATATATAGTATATATTATATATTCCATATTCCCTGTGATTGGCTGGCGACCAGTCCAGGGTGTACCCCGCCTTTCGCCCAAAAGACAGCTGGGATAGGCTCCAGCACCCCCGCGACCCTCGTGAGGAAAAAGCGGTAGAAAATGAATGAATATATTCCATATTATATATTATATCGTTGTATTTGTATGTGTATTTTATGGGAAAAAAATAATTTTAATGCATTTAGTTAGACCCATTTTTGTCATATTAGTAAATACCATTATTATCATGATTACCATTATTATTTAGAAAGTATATTACATAAATTACATGAATTCAATATTTAATACAATACATGATGTAATGTATTCCATGATTGGTGATTGATTTTCATTAGGTATCATTTTCTTTTTTTATTCATTTATTTATTTATTTTATCAATCTTTTTTTTATTTATTTTAAAAAATAATTGTAATAAATTTCCATTTTATTTAGCCACATATTTCTTTTTTTCTTTTTTTTTTAAATGATAACATTTCATATTTAATATTTAGTTGATGATTACAGCATTACCGAAACTTCTTTCCTAGTCGCATTGATTTAGCCCAGGAGCTTTGCTAGTTCTGTCAACACCAGCTACATGGATACATTCATTGGGATGGCTGTGTCTTCCAGCACTAGACGTGTGCTCCAGTCCTCAGGTAAAAATGCTGAAAGTAAACAAGCATCTTGTTGAGTCTTTGGGGCAAAATTGAGAGCTAGTGGCTGGTGAGGCGTCATGTTAGTCCGCTATTTAAATATAGTTTTTTGTGTTAGCTGCTACAATAACAATATTGCTGTAACTTGGTTGATATACATGTACGTTATGTAAATGGAACACAGTTTTTTGGATTTTTTTTGTGATTTTTTTTTCTATTTAGCATTAAAATAGGTACTTCCCATGACATCCATTGTTAACTAGCTCATATTAACATGTTTTCTGGTGTCATCATGCACAGAAAAGGGAAAGAAATATGTGTTCATGTTTCACATAAGGATGGGCAAAATTCCCCCAAAATTGTAGTTGCCCTTTAACTGAGGTGAGTGAGGCCTGTCATTTTTTGGATGTTGTTGTGGGGTCTTTTGTGACCTCTTGGATGAGTCCTTGCTGTGTTTTGGGGGTCATTTTGGTTGACCGGCCACTGTTGGGAAGGTTCACCGCTGTTTCATGTTTTCACCATTTGTGGATAATGGCTCTCACTGTAGTGGGCTGGAGTCCCAAAACTTTAGGGGGACAATCGCTTTTTCACGCAGGTCCATTTAGGTTTGGATTTTTTTTTTCTCAATAATAAACTGCATTTTGTGTTCAGTTGTGTTGTTATACTCTAATATTTACATTTGTTTGATGGTCTGAAACCTTTAAGTGTGACAAAAAATAAAAATTTAAAAATTTAAAAATTTAAAAATTTTAAAATTTTAAAATTTTAAAATTTTAAAATTTTAAAATTTTAAAATTTAAAAATTTAAAAATTTTAAAATTTTAAAATTTTAAAATTTTAAAATTTTAAAAATCTGCAAGTGAGTGTATAATTTTTCACCCCACTGTAGTTTTCCTATAAACATACAATTTACCTTGCTAATTAGTGTGCAGTCACTAGTCAGTGTAACTAGTTAGAAGTAGTTCATGTTCTTGACCATGTTGTTTGTGTGTGTGGTTAAAGGAAACGGCACGTTGATCGGAGCGTCGGCCAACGTGGTTTGTGCGGGCATAGCAGAGCAGCACGGCTACGGCTTCTCCTTCATGGAATTCTTCAGGTAAGCATCTTCTTGCAAACTGCTAGAAATATGTCACAAATCCCATCTCTCTGCCGGGATCTTGTTCAGAACGCCGCCGCCAGAAGGTCTGCTTGCATGTTAATGACCTGCATATGTTCCCATACTGTCTGCACACGCCATCAATATGCATGGAGTTGTTCGAGAACATTGAAAAGCACGCCAAATGCCCGTGTTCCTCCAGAGTCCATTTCATGCAAAAGTACATGGCGTGACACATTGTGCTCCCACTGTGTCTGAGTATGTATGCTACAGCAGAATCAAAGTGAGATGCAGTAAAGTCTGACCCCTCTTTGGGTGGTTGATTGGCTTGACTTGAGACCTCCCTGCTGCTTTAATGCTCGGAGGAAAAAGTAGCAGTCGTCACTCTTACTTGAGGAGTTTTCACAACCTTGAAAGATCGAGTGCAAGAGCCACAAAAGCGCAAGATCAGATGCGTTGCTGACGCTTTCAAGAACAGAAAAAGACGGACATTTTATCTTCAGAAATGGTTTCAATTAACCTGGGAGCACTTTTATAAAAGCTGTGGTTATTTGATTTATTTTTATTTAAATGGATTATATTTTTATTGTTAAATGTTTATCATTTTGTAATTTAATTAGATTTTTTTTAATGAATAAAAGTACAACTATAATATAATTTATAATATTTAGAATATAATTTAAAATGTAATATAAAATATAAAAAATTTTAATGACTAAAATGTTTAAAAAATAAAATAAAGATAAAAACTAACCACTACTTAAATAAAAGTGTCATTTATTTTTTAAACCGTTAAACATTTATTTAATGTAAAAAATAGTTTTAACATTTTTAAAAATTTTCCAACTAGTTCAGCTTTATTCTCGTCATTTTTCTTTAATATTTCTGACTTCATTTACATATTATTATAATTATTTGATTATTATGATCATGTTGTAATATTATTCTTGTAACATAACTTTTTACACAAGCCAATTTTCAAAGCAACTTTTTGTTGTTTGATTTTTATAATATTCCTTACGCTGCTAAAATGATATTATTTTTCCTCATTATTCTCCTAAAATTGTGATGTTCTCATTAGATTACAACTTTTTTCTGTTAATATTTTGACTTTAATCTTGTGAAATTACTGCTGATTTTTTCATTTTTGCAGTTTTTTTTTTTCAAGTTGTTTTGTAAAGTGATATATTTAGAATGTGCCACGAGCCCATTAAAAAAAACGTTGAAGGCTGCTTTGGATCCCCCCATTGTATGCTAACTGAGGCAAAACATTTTTGTTAACCAAAGCGTACGCTAACCGAGGTTCCACTGTATTTAGAAATGATTACCGACTTACAGGAAATTAGGTCTGTTTTCTGCAGAAATTAAACGCGTATTGTTGGAGGAAAAATAAAAATAAGAAAAAAATTGCTTATTTTTGGAAAACAATAACAAAAAATGCAAATATATAAATAAATAAAAAATTGCAAATTTTAGGAGAAAATTCATATATAACAATACAATTGTCACAGTATCTGGCGAATCCCACCTTCCGTCTGCTCAGAGAGGCAGGTGATGAGGAAGGGGGT
The DNA here is from genome assembly GCF_030265055.1 of Doryrhamphus excisus. Lineage (NCBI taxonomy): Eukaryota > Metazoa > Chordata > Actinopteri > Syngnathiformes > Syngnathidae > Doryrhamphus > Doryrhamphus excisus. The sequence continues at coordinate 22,148,204 of NC_080470.1, forward strand.
CCCCTTGCGAACCATCATTGACATCACTGGCCTTCAAGGCCCAGTTGACAACCCCCACACCCACTCCGGGGTCCTCAATGCCTTTTAATGGAACATTACCATGATTATGGAGTCGCTCCCTGCTGCTTTCTTTATGACCTTCATGCATGTGTATGACGACAACCAAATGTAAACGTTTGATAGAGGTTACCGGACTTCTTCTACTTTTAGTCATAAGCGACATGGCGCCCGTCAAAAGTGAGTTCAGTAACAAACAATCCCTTTAGTCACGAGGCCATCACGGACGCCACGCTTGTAAGCAACATCTGCTCCAAATGACATTTTAACAACGGCGACCACCCCGTTCATTGAGCAGAATAACGCTAATAATGACAATAATAACTGCCGCAATATGCTCCTAACCTCCTCCTGGTGTCGGCCCAATTGATTGGTGCTGACAACTTGGGGGCAAAGTCTCCTGGCCGTCAGAGCCGCCATGTGTCCACGGAGGACATGGGCGGCGGCCAAGCGGAGAGCCATCTGCAGTCGCTCGGGCAAGGGAGGGCGTACAAAAGCGACGGCAGCCAAGGGAGTGCGCCATGGAGAGCACGCCAAAGTTCTTGCTGAAGCTTCAAGAAGACTTTTAGAAAGATGAAATAAACCTTTAGAAGGTTTTGGGTCACAGATACTATGCTACTCTATACGGGGCTGCATATGGACCCCCCTAATATTGTTGTCTTACCTCTGACAGGTTAGGCTTCCCCATGATGATCATGACGTGCATGATGGGCATGTGCTACCTGCTGGCCACTCACATTGGACTCGGCTGGAACATGTGATCTGGAATTTTGCCACGCCCCTAAAAACAAAAACAAAAAAACACTTGAAGCCTTTTCCACAGTGTGAAGGAAACAAGGCCTCCACTCAAGTGTGCATGGTGCTACCACAACCGCTACCGGCCTGTTTGGACCTCATCCACATGGTGGGACTACTCACAGCACACACGGACATGCCAGGACACTTTTTACTGCGCTGGTCTCGAAAACGTGTGCCACACGCAGGCCCCACACAGGCCCGGTCGTTTTGTGTGTGGCGTGAAGGCGGAAAGACCGTCATCATATTCACAATAGTCAAGAATATTATAAACGATATTAGCACTTTCTCACTGAAACCGCGTCTGATTAGAAGCACATTTGTGATTTGTTGTAGTTTCTTCCACCAATCAATGTCTATTTAATGTTTAGAAAATGGACAGTATCCTTAATAGTCCCGTCATGTAGCAACTAAAGTAGCTTCACCCGCTAATCATCCACACAATGGATATGAATAGTCATCATCATAGTGTTTGTTGGAGCGTTCGCTGGTGTAAAAATGTGGCCTCAATTATTCAACTCTCCACAGACACACAAGAAATAAAGTTGTCGGTGTTGTTCTTTCATGTGACATTCTACACCGTTTTTCATCTAGTTCCTCCCAAGGTTCCCAAACTGTCATTTGACATTACAAACCCGAGCTACATTGGAAAGCTACATTGGTTTTCTGGTATTTGGGGACTTAACAGTGAAAGCACATAGCTACTTAGCCAATAGCTACCTTTCTTACAGAGGAGTTGAAAACAGTGTTTGTTTCTCTATTTCAGGGCTGTCCAAAGTGTAGCCCACACATTTTGAAACAATTTAAAAATGTACACTTTAGCAAGAAAACTAAAAAAATAAAAACAACAAAAAAACAGCACAAATTTAAAAATCCAAAGAGAGAGTCATCATTTTACTAGCATAAAGTTTAAATATTAGAAAAATATGTTTTACCTGTATTGAACGTTGTAATATCATGAAAAGCAAACAAAACAACAAATACAGTTGGAAAATTAGGCTGTGAAAAAAGTTATGTTACAAGAAAGTCTAAATATTATGGGCATAAAATCTTTATTAGGGGAAACAATAATAATAAAAGAAAAAGTCGTTTGACGAGTCTAAAGTTACAATATGAAGAGAAAATTGTATTCTAACAAAAAAGTTGCACTTTTTATGACAATAAATTCACACTATGAGAAAACAAATTTTAGTAGCATTTTGGTTTAAATCCAGTCATCCGTTTTCTATGCCACTTATCCTCTGTAGGTGTGCCGGAGCCTATCTCAACTGTTTTTGGGCGAGAAGCGGGGTACATCCTGGACTGGTTCGGGCATACAAAAACCAAGGTACTGACTGTATTTTAACCTGGGCAGTATGTCAAAATGCTAACGAGTAGCACCTAGCAAAGTAGCACTGGAAGAGATTAGCCACACCTATAGTGATAGTTTTGGTGTTAAGGTTAGGTTAGAAGTTCAGTTTAGGTTAGGAGTTCAGGTTAGGTTAGAACTTTAGGTTAGGTTCGGAGTTCGGGTTAGGTTAGGATTGGAGTTCGGGTTAGGTTAGGATTGGAGTTCGGGTTAGGTTAGGATTGGAGTTCGGGTTAGGAGTTGATGTTAGGTTACAACTTTAGGTTAGGTTAAAAGTTCGGTTTAAGTTAGGTTAGGAGTTCAGGTTAGTTTCGAACTTTAGGTTAGGTTTTCGAGTTAGGTTAGGATTGGAGTTCAGGTTAGGTTAGGATTTGATGTTAGGTTACAACTTTAGGTTAGGAGTTTGAGTTAGGTTAGGAGTTGAGGTTAGGTTAAAACTTTGGTTTAGATTAGGAGTTCAGGTTAGTTTCGAACTTTAGGTTAGGTTAAAAGTTTGGTTTAGGTTAGGATTGGAGTTCGGGTTAGGAGTTGATGTTAGGTTACAACTTTAGGTTACGTTAAAAGTTCGCTTTAGGTTAGGTTAGGAGTTGATGTTAGGTTACAACTTTAGGTTAGGTTAGGAGTTCGAGTTAGGATTGGAGTTCGGGTTAGGTTAGGAGTTGATGTTAGCTTACAACTTTAGGTTAGGTTAGGAGTTCATGTTAGGTTACAACTTTAGGTTAGGAGTTCGAGTTAGGTTAGGAGTTGAGGTTAGGTTAAAACTTCAGGTTACGTTAGGAGTTGAGGTTAATTGATTAGGTTAGTCCTAAATTGAGGTTAGGTTAGCTTAGGTTAGAACATTAGGTTAGGCTGGAAGTGCAGGTTTGGAGATTAAAACTATTTTTTAAATTCTATAACTCTTTCTAACACTCATCAACAAACTAACAATACTCAATGACAATGACGACACTTAATAAAAAATGGTTTATTATTCCATAAATTTTTAATGGTCATGGTAATCCACATTATTGGTAGAAAAGAAAAGTATAGAGTAATGCACGGCACTGTAGAAGATGACATACGGGCAGCTTGACGCTGAAGGAGGAGAATGGGAATATCATGTGATTTCGCTAGCATGCATGCCAACACGGCAGCCCACAACATGTGACCCAAAGTACGCCATCAACGTCAACAACACAGGAAGCCCACAAACAAGAAGTTGAAAAATACATTACAGAGCAAGCGTGACGGTATAAAAGCATCCTGTCGACACACTGATGCTAGCGGTCACTTGCATGTTCTCACAGGAATTTAGTAGGAAAGAAAGTTTTGTGCTACATGTTTGGGTTTTGGTTCTAGTTTGGTCTTGGCTTGGTGTTTGGGGTTTTGACTGGGGTTACTGAGGCTATGTTTGGTGCTAGGGTTTGCCTGGGGTTACTGTTAGGGCTTGGGTTACAGCATGGGTTAGTGTTGAGGTTTTGGTTTGGCCTTAGGTTGGAGTTAGGATTTTGACTTGGGTGAGGGTTTTGCCTGGGGTTAGAGCGGGGGTTTACGATTTTGATTATGGTTAGGGCGGAGATTTTGGTTGAAGAGGTTACTGTTTAGGACCGGGGTTATGTTTGATGCTAGGGTTTGAGGTTGGATTGACAGTTTTAACTGGGGTTACTGTTAGGGTTGGGGTTAGGGTTCTGACTGGGACAACTATTAGGACTGAGGTTATGGTTGGAACAAGGGTTAGGGTGGGGGAATTGTTCGGCATTGGGTTGGGGTTAGGGTTCTGACTAGGGCAACTGTTAGCACTTGGTTTATGGTTGGAACAAGGGTTAGGGTGGTGGCGTTGTTTGGCATTGGGTTGGGGTTAGGGTTTTGAGTGGGGCAATTGTTAGGACTGGGATTATGGTTGGAACAAGGGTTAGGGTGGGGGTGTTGTTCGGCATTGGGTTGGGGTTAGGGTTTTGAGTGGGGCAATTGTTAGGACTGGGGTTATGGTTGGAACAAGGGTTAGGGTGGGGGTGTTGTTCGGCATTGGGTTGGGGTTAGAGTTCTGACTAGGGCAACTGTTAGCACTGGAGTTATGGTTGGAACAAAGGTTAGGGTGGGAGTCGGGGCATTGTTCGGCATTGGGTGGGGGTTAGGGTTTTGACTGGGGCAAATGTTAGGACTGGGATTATCGTTGGAGCAAAAGGGTTAGTTGGTTCTGTTTCACCTGTGGGTTGGACTTAGGTTTTTGACTCAAGTTACTATTTAGGACTGGGGATATGTTTGATGCTAGGTTTTGAGGTTGGGGTTACAGTTTTAAATGGGGTTACTGTTAGTGTTGGGGTTAGGGTTTGACTGCGGCAACTCTTAGGACTGGAGTTATGGTTGGAACAAGGGTTAGGCTGGGGGTTTTGGTTCGGCCTTGGTTTGGAGTTAGGGGTTACTGTTAGGGAGGCGTTATCGTTCGCTGTAGGGTTGAGGTTGGTGTTAAGGTTTTGGTTAGGGCTGATGTAAAACTGTAAAATAAAACAAGGAAAATAGTGAATATTTACAATCTACATTTCATAACACCCCTTCCAGTCTTTTGCCACTTTGTTGTGTCATTTCCAGCCAAAGATTATCTATTCAACCTTAAATTTGTCGAGATGTAAAAATCTTTTTGTAAAAACTGATAAAGTGATATTAACGGCAATTCCCAATATTTGTCTGAAAACGTCGCAACTTGAAATTTTGCTCCAAAATAGTGATGCTAATTTCTAAAATTCTAAATTCTGGTGAGATCATGGTTGTCATCAGTGACCAAAAAAAAAAAAAAAAACATCCCCAAACACGGCTACATCAGTGAACCATTCAGGTTTTCTTCAAGGTTTCCAACTTGGAACTTTCACAGCACTGCACTGAATACAACACAACCAACAACACTTTGAAGGTACCAACGATTTCATCCACATCCTGGCAAAATAAATCCATATCTGGATTGTCGCTCTTCCTGGATCAAGTGTACATAACCTCTTCATTAGCTAGCATTTCATTATAATTATTATTATGTAGTCTGATGAAGTACGTAACATTGAAAGTGTCGTCAACGTATAGCACCATTCAGGTATTATTGCATTGTGTCTAAAACGTGTATGTAGTGAAGGTAAAGTGTGGTAAGAGTACCACTGGTGGTACACAGGCTCCATCTTGTGCTACTCTGGAACGCCATACATTTTTCTTATTAAAAGGCATACATACTGTGTGTAAGTGCGAACACGGGCAACACATTCCAAAACTAAATTCCGATGCTAAGCGGAGGTAAAACTAAATTTTTTAAATGGCATCACAGTAATCCCTCGCTGCTTCTGCCTCTGAATTTTATGGCTTCACTCTATCAGGTTTTTTTTTTTTTTTAAATATATGAATTAATTGAATATGACTTATTCTTAGCTAAAGAAAATATACATATATTTAAGCAAATGTGATGTATTTTTGCCTAAATGAAACATTGCCGGGCATAAAATTGGCTAAATGAAGTAATATAGAAATATACAAAAAGGCATTCAGAAGACACACTCAAAGACGTTGTAATAATATGTAGTATTCTACACTTCTCACTAGGTGTCACTAATGTTTCCAAAATATTCCATTTACAAATGAGGAATCATAAGTAATCCAAACAATAAAATATGCTTTGTTGTGGAAATGAACGGGAACACTAAATCTGAGCATTGTACACTACAATTCAAAATCCAACGCTACACCAAATATACTTACTTTCGCTTACACTTTTGTGAAAGCCACATATTACAAGTTTGAAAAATAACCAAAAAAGCACATTTGAAATACTTAATAAAGTATAAATACTTAATTAAGCAACTACAGTAAGTGATCCCAATGACAGGAATTCATAAAAAATGACCTTTTAGCTTAGTGTTAGCTTAGTAAACAAAGACAGAAAATGATTTATAACTCTGAAATTAAAGATTTCATAAAAAACAACAATGTGTCAGTTTTCCATGTATAATTTTGATGTAGTTCGTGAAAGTGTGAAAATAGTGCATTGGTTTTGGGAAAAATGAAGTTCTACTAACCTGAGATCAGTTTTCCATGACAATCTAAGAAGTGAATTTAAAGTTGATGATAAAGGCATAGCTAGCTTTGCTTATTAAAGCTTACTTAGACTGCTAGTTAGCAACGTAGCTAGCTATTTTACTCCAACGCTCGATGTCAAACTTTGAGCGCTATTTGAAAGTCATCTAACTATTGTATTTTTATTAAATGAACAGCTTGCTAGCTGGTATTTTATCCCACTTGCTACCATTAGCTCGCTAGCTAGCACATGCTAGGTGCGCTATATGTACCAAAATATGGCCAACTCGACTATTTTGTCAAAACAAAAAGCTAGATAACTGTCTTAGTTTTTCAGTAAATAAATGAAAATGTCTGCTTTAGTGTAGTATGCTGTGTTTTAAGGCATAAAAAACACTATTAATCTATTAATCTAAGTACTCCTAATTTTGTCATATTGTACATATAGTAATGTATTTTACATGTTGTATCAGCCACAATTTACCATTAATGGTATATGTTACAGTAAATGTGGACAGAACAATCTGTATTCTTAACATAATTCCTTGATCATCATCGCCGCGGTACACATCATTTATGTTTACTGACTGTACCCCGCCCCGGGCTCCAACCAGGGTTTGGAGAAATTTCGGTTCACTAGCCGTCGAGCTAAAAGCCCGGACTGTCAACGTGATGTCCAGCAGGTGGTTGCTTGAAAACTGCCAGCAGCTGACCCAGGGGTGTCCAAAGTGCGGCCCACAGTTTTTCACATTAAAAAAATTAAAAAAAAGGAAACTATGCGCAGTAATTTTCTAACAATAAAGTATAAAAAAATATATTAAGAAATCAAAATTGTAATCCAATGAGAATAACATCAGGATAATGTCACAATGTCACAAAACAACAAGTAAAGTTGGCATTTTTCAAAGATTAGCCTGCAGAAAACATTCTAATTTTATGAGAATAAAGTCCAATATTCATGAAAAATAAAATCATAATTACGATTAGAAAATTTCCAGGGGGAAACTTTAATAAAGTGCTAAAACTGAAACATTTTCAGAGAAAAATGGTCAATAGTCAAAATATTAAATGTGAAAGTATTCTAACAAGAAAATGTATTTTATGAGAATAAAGTCAAAAACATTATGAGGAAAAATAATGGAATTTTATTAGCATGAAGTTGAAATATTAAAGGAAAATGAATTTATTTTTTAAGTTGGACCGTTATGGTGACGAAAAAGTTTTAGAAATTTTGAAATATTAGGTTAGGGTTGTATTAAGGAAATAATATTCACCATAAGAAATTTGAATAGTGTAAAATTAAGTGAAAAAAGAGCTGAAATGGAAAAATTTTACAAGAATAAAGTCAAAATATTAAGACAAAAAGTCATATTGTAACAAAACAAAACCATTTTACCATTTTGTGACAATAAACTCAAAGTTCAGAATTGAAATGTTAAAGGAAAAATACACAATTTTGAAAAAAAAAAAGGATTATTATGAAAAAAAATAAATAAATACATAAAGTTGTAGTTTATTTTAAACTTTAGTGTAGGGAAAAATAATATTGCTTAATATTAGGGGTGTTCCGACAATATCAGTGACCCCCCCCAATCAGCAAAACATCAGCACAAGACAGCTCAACTCATCGCTCATCTCTGTGCTGCATGGACACCCCTACCCCCCCTCCCTCATCCAATCCTAAACGTCCAATCCCTGTTAGTATGCAAATGAGCCAACAGGCAGCCCATTAGACCCAATAGACAACTAACCTCAACTAAATCAGGCTGTTTTTTTTCTGTTCATTTTTCCTTAAGGAGGTTGAGGAGAATATAACATCAAAGGTTCTTCTATTTGGTGATGCGGAGCAGGACTGCAGGTGGATCACAAGCAAGATGTCTGGATTAGCCTGCTGCTGTGTTTAATGTAACTCTCCCACATGGTGGCGTATGTGGTGAATGACGCGCATTGTTTCCTCTGATGCGCAGTCCAGTGGGCACTAAGCATTTAAAGACGTTCATTTGATTGGTTTAGATTACACTCGGCTGTGTGTTAAACCCTCTCACGCCTTCTCTCCTCCCTCTTTGCCACTTGTGCCGGTGGAAGGAACATGAGGCGTGGGTGCGCAGCACTGCGCCAGACAGCACAGCTCATAAAAATTATGCGGTACCTAAATGAGTAGCTCTTTTAGCCATTTTCATTCAGTAAAAGTAGCTCTCACAGGAAAAAACCTTGGTAATATAGCTAATATAGCCGGTAGTACATTTAATCGGCCGATTTCACTCATGGATTATCAGGATCGGCATCGGCAGCATAAAATCCTGATCAGAATATCTTTACTTAATATATTAGAATATTACTAGAATAAAGAAACGATATTATGGGAATTAAGTCATAATATTATGTGAAGATAACATTTAAGAAGAAAGTTGAAATATTAAAAAAAAATGGAAAAACATTCATTCATTCATTTTCTACCGTTTTTTCCTCACGAGGGTCGTGGGGGGTGCTGGAGCCTATCCCAGCTGTCTTCGGGCGAGAGGCGGGGTACACCCTGGACTGGCGGCGAGCCAATCACAGGGCACATATAGACAAACAACCATTCACACTCACATTCATACCTATGGACAATTTGGAGTCGCCAATTAACCTAGCATGTTTTTGGAATGTGGGAGGAAACCGGAGTACCCGGAGAAAACCCACGCATGCACGGGGAGAACATGCAAACTCCACACAGAGATGGCTGAGGGTGGAATTGAACCCTGGTCTCCTAGCTGTGAGGTCTGCACGCTAACCACTCGACCGCCGTGCCGCCAATGGAAAAACAAAAAAGCAAAAATGGGAAAAAAGAAGTTCATTCATTCATTTTCTAATGCTTATCTTAACGAGGTTCGCGGGGGGTGTTGGAGCCTATCCCAGCTCTCTTTCGGTGAGAGGCGGGGTACACCCTGGACTGGTGGCCAGCCAATCACAGGGCACATATAGACAAACAACCATTCACACTCACATTCATACCTATGGACAATTTGGAGTCACCAATTAACCTAGCATGTTTTTGGAATGTGGGAGGAAACCGGAAAACCCAGCAAACTCCACACAGAGATGGCCTAGGGTGGAATTGAACTCACGTGTCCTGGCTGCGAGGTCTGCGCGCTAACTGCAGAGTGAAGTCGATAGTAGTAATAGGCTTTTTCACCGACGTATAAGACAGAGCTGAAATGTATCTACTATAAAACCTCTTAGCATATCTTAGCATATCTTGAAAATATGAAAGGTGCATCCTGTCATTTTTAAATATGCGGCCCTCGTCAGAAAAAGTTTGGACACCCCTGAGCTGAACCCCCCAAGAACGCAAGCTCGGACTTGATGATGAGACGTTTCATGAAACCCTTTTTCGGCAACGGTGTGCAATGGACTGAAGGCACTGAGACTTTGTTTCTCCGTTTCACCTTCGCTAACAAGCCTGTCTGGGTTGATTGTATCCGGTTTATTGTATCAGGGTGTGCCAGTCCAAACGAAGGCTCTCCAGCAGTGAACATCCAAAATACTGCTTCAGTTTCCCCTTGAATGCATCGTCACGTACAACTAGAGGTAGAGATATCCCACCCAGTAAACCACGTTGAAGAGCAAGAAGGACGTGGGGAAAAAGACCCGCGAGTAGGCGTCCAGCTCCAGGAGATCGATGTGGACGCGTCCTCGTCGCCATGCACCGTCTTTGCACTCCTCGTAGCAGCAGAAGAAGCTCTGGCAGTCTTTGCCGTCCAGGCACTCATAAGAACAAGTATCCTCAAAGTCTTGCCAGTAGGTGGAGTTGTTGAGGGCGATGACCGTGTGTGCCGGGCGGCCACCCAAGACCGAATAGTTCTGGCCAAGACAAAATCATCATAATCATCATCAATTGCGTACTCCCAGCAAATCAATCAATTGTTCCCATAACTGATCACTAAACACTTTTTTATACTTGTACATGCCCAAAACTATTGGAAATGCATTTATGATGATTCGGGGGGGGGGGGGGGGGGGGGGCACGTTTTCCAGCGTGGGCCACAAGTGATACCGTATATATTTCAAGAAAAAACTGCCAGTCAGCTTCATCACGTACAGCATGTGAAAAAGCCTATTATTAATAATTATACTTCCAATATTATGACTTTCCTGTGATTGGCTGGCCACCAGTCCAGGGTGTACCCCGCCTCTCGCCCGAAGACAGCTGGGATAGGCTCCAGCACCCTGCGACCCTCGTGAGGATAAGCGGTAGAAAATGAGTGAATATTATTATTTCATCCCATAATATTAGAACATTTTTCCCAATGGAATATTCCAAAAATTACTTGTTTGTTTCTTATAATCCATTCATTCATTCATTTTCTACCGCTTTTTCCTCACGAGGGTCGCGGGGGTGCTGGAGCCTATCCCAGCTGTCTTCGGGCGAGAGGCGGGGTACACCCTGGACTGGTCGCCAGGTGAAACAGGGGTTTCTTATAATATTATGACATATTTTTCCTTTCATATTTCAGCACTACGCTACTAAAATGACATTATTTGGCCTCATAATATGACAAGTAAAATTGTAAAATGTTGACTTTTGGCTTTTTTGACCTGCAGCACTTAAGATAACTTCATTCATTCATTCATTCATTCATTTTCTACCGCTTTTCCTCACGAGGGTCGCGGGGGTGCTGGAGCCTATCCCAGCTGTCTTCGGGCGTAAGGCAGGGCACACCCTAGACTGGTCGCCAGCCAATCACAGGGCACATATAGACAAACAACCATTCACACTCACATTCATACCTATGGACAATTTGGAGTCGCCAATTAACCTAGCATGTTTTTGGAATGTGGGAGGAAACCGGAGTACCCGGAGAAAACCCACGCATGCACGGGGAGAACATGCAAACTCCACACAGAGATGCCCGAGGGTGGGATTGAACCCTGGTCTCCTAGCTGTGAGGTCTGCGCGCTAACCCCTAGACCACTGTGCCGCTTAAGATAACTTAAAAAAACAAAACCAAAGAAAAATCTGCACTAATTTTACGAGAATAATGTCAAAACTTAAGATAATAATAATAAGATAATAACAATTACAATGAGAAAATGTCTTAACTTTAACATTGTAATATTAAGAGGAAAAATGGGAGCATAAAGCTGAAATATTAAAGAAAGACTTTTGGAATATTATGAGCAACAGTTGTAATTTTTGGAAAAATTGGTTGCAGAACAAGTTATAATCTTATGGGAAGAAAGTTGAAAAGTAAAAAAACAACAGCAAAAAGAGAAAGTTCTACGAGAGTCAAAATCTTAAGAGTAAAACTCAAAAAAGTAAAAATCAGAATTTTTTTTTGTCTTTCCAATCATAATATTATGAGAAGCAAACAAAATTAAAAAAAAGTTGTTTGGAAAATCCAGTTGGGGAAAACATTATAACAGTATGTGAATAAAGTCAAAATATTACTAGAAAAAATATAAATAGTTGGGAAAAAATGCAAAGAGTGAACTTGATATAAATAATAGGCTTTTTTTTACCTATATGCATTTTTTTTGGTCAAATATTTATAAGTTCTTATCATATCTGCATGTGTTCCTTGATGAAATACCAAAGTAACAAAGTTCCATCCTTTCATTTTTCACTATGTGACCCTCACTGGAGAAAGTTTGGACACCCCTGATTTACAATATTCTCCTGAGAAAGCCAAAAGCTGACTTTGACTTCAATATTGATAATTATAATAATTGAGCGCATATTTTGCGTGGTACAATGGTCAAATGTGACGCAGCATCTTCAAAGTAAAAGAGTTCTTGGAGGACGGCATCACGTCAGCAGTCAAAGTGCTCTTGCTCTTTCGTGGAAAGCTGAAGTGACCTTGTTGATTTTATGAAGGTTCTTATTTCCTACTTCAATACAGGGAAAGGTTGAAAAGGCTGACTCACATGTCTTTTGCTCTCCATGCACGTGGGCCTGCGGGCGCTGTAAGAGTAGTAATTCAACGTGGCGTACTCCATCAGAGCGGCGAAGACAAACAGGAAGCAGACGGTGACAAAAAGGTCCATGGCGGTGACGTAGGACACTCGGGGGAGGGACGTCCTGGCCACCGTGCTCAGGGTGGTCATGGTCAGCACTGTGGTTATACCTGGGGGACAGCGATGCACGCACACCTCAATTTCATAGAAATACAGCAAATAATGCTCATCCAATCATATTATATCTATTATATTCATGGAGAAAAGATTTTACAATATAATCATATAACATAAATAATATAATGAATAGTTACAAATATAGTTTGGACAAACAAAACAATGTACGTTCTAATTTGGGGGAAATTAAGTTAGGGACGTTCTAATGTTATAAAGTCCAAATATGAGAAATATGAGAAAATAATCATGATATGGGAAATGGGCAAAAGCCAGCCAGGCTTTTTCACCAATATGACAAAACAGAAATGCTCCAAAATATATGTTTTATTTTCTCTTATTATGTTTACTATATTGGGTAATAGGAGGGTAAATGTGACTATAGGGGTGTTATGTCATGTACAGAGAGCTCTAATAATTAAAAAAAACATTTTGAAGGTCTTAAACAGGTTTTCTCAACCTGATATATTTTATTTTCTCTTATTATGTTTACTATATTGGGTAATAGGTGGGTAAATGTGACTATAGGGGTGTTATTTCATGTCTAGCGGGCTCTAATCATGTTAAAACCATGTTTTGAAGGTCTTAAACAGATTTTCTCAACCTGATATATTTTATTTTCTCTTGTTATGTTTACTATATTGGGTAATAGGAGGGTAAATGTGACTATAGGGGTGTTATGTCATGTACAGCGAGCTCTAATAATTAAAAAAAACATTTTGAAGGTCTTAAACGGGTTTTCTCAACCTGATATGTTTTATTTTCTCTTATTATGTTTACTATATTGGGTAATAGGTGGGTAAATGTGACTATAGGGGTGTTATTTCATGTCTAGCGGGCTCTAATCATGTTAAAACCATATTTTGAAGGTCTTAAACAGGTTTTCTCAACCTGATATATTTTATTTTCTCTTGTTATGTTTACTATATTGGGTAATAGGAGGGTAAATGTGACTATAGGGGTGTTATGTCATGTACAGAGAGCTCTAATAATTAAAAAAAACATTTTGAAGGTCTTAAACGGGTTTTCTCAACCTGATATATTTTATTTTCTCTTGTTATGTTTACTATATTGGGTAATAGGTGGGTAAATGTGACTATAGGGGTGTTATTTCATGTCTAGCAGGCTCTAATCATGTTAAAACCATATTTTGAAGGTCTTAAACAGGTTTTCTCAACCTGATATATTTTATTTTCTCTTGTTATGTTTACTATATTGGGTAATAGGAGGGTAAATGTGACCATAGCTGTATTATTTCATGTCTAGCGGGCTCTAATCATGTTAAAACCATATTTTGAAGGTCTTAAACAGGTTTTCTCAACCTGATATGTTTTATTTTCTCTTATTATGTTTACTATATTGGGTAATAGGTGGGTAAATGTGACTATAGGGGTGTTATTTCATGTCTAGCGGGCTCTAATCATGTTAAAACCATATTTTGAAGGTCTTAAACAGGTTTTCTCAACCTGATATATTTTATTTTCTCTTGTTATGTTTACTATATTGGGTAATAGGAGGGTAAATGTGACCATAGGGGTGTTATGTCATGTACAGAGAGCTCTAATAATGTTAAAACCATATTTTGAAGGTCTTAAACAGATTTTCTCAACCTGATATATTTTATTTTCTCTTGTTATGTTTACTATATTGGGTAATAGGAGGGTAAATGTGACTGTAGGGGTGTTATTTCATGTCTAGCGGGCTCTAATCGTGTTAAAACCATATTTTGAAGGTCTTATACAGGTTTTCTCAACCTGATATGTTTTATTTTCTCTTATTATGTTTACTATGTTGGGTAATAGGAGGGTAAATGTGACTATAGGGGTGTTATGTCATGTACAGAGAGCTCTAATAATGTTAACAAAAACATTTTGAAGGTCTTAAACGGGTTTTCTCAACCTGATATGTTTTATTTTCTCTTATTATGTTTACTATATTGGGTAATAGGTGGGTAAATGTGACTGTAGGGGTGTTATTTCATGTCTAGCGGGCTCTAATCGTGTTAAAACCATATTTTGAAGGTCTTATACAGGTTTTCTCAACCTGATATATTTTATTTTCTCTTGTTATGTGTACTATATTGGGTAATAGGAGGGTAAATGTGACCATAGGGGTGTTATTTCATGTCTAGCAGGCTCTAATCATGTTAAAACCATATTTTGATGGTCTTATACAAGTTTTCTCAACCTGATATGTTTTATTTTCTCATATTATGTTCACTATTTTGGGTAATAGGAGGGTAAATGTGACTATAGGGGTGTTATTTCATGTCTAGTGGGCTCTAATCATGTTAAAACCATATTTTGAAGGTCTTAAACAGGTTTTCTCAACCTGATATGTTTTATTTTCTCATATTATGTTCACTATTTTGGGTAATAGGAGGGTAAATGTGAGTATGGGGTGTTATTTAATATCTAGTTATTACCAACACAATTTTTAGATGAAATTATCTCATTATGTTAGTATGTATTTTTTTCTTTCAATATTTTTAACTTTGGCATATTGATGGGTTGGTTGATGAAATTGGGTTGGTTTGAGCGTGCTTCATAAAGAAAAGTGTTCCCTCCTCCCGCCTTGGGTTTTTCTGCATGAGGCCGTGTGGGGTAAAATTCGGACACCTTTGGCTTGGGAACCGTGAATGCTTTTAGCGAACAAAGCTGCCAGAATGAGAGTGATAACCCCTGGGTGGCCCCCTGCTGACTCAGCACCCTGCTCTAAACGCTCTACGGGGCGACACCGTCCTTTGCTGGCTTGGCTGCACTTGAACGTCCGTCATCAAGACCATCGTGAACCATCGAGATCCAAGAGATTGAAAGCGGCAACTTAACGACACTCTTCGTTTTGTCACTAACGAACACGCCGTAAGATAAGTGCATGGAACGTTCATGCGGTGCCACTTCGGTGTCATGGGTGAGCGCCGCTGCACTTCAATTAAGCTCTGAGACAATCACGCCGTTCATCCAAATTAGCGCCTCGACCAGAACACTCTGGCTCGCTACTTTAGCTCTGGTCGAAAGAGGTGCCATTGCTTCCTGTTGCCCAAAATGTGCCACATAGTGAAAGGATGCAACTTTGATGCAACAGCTAAGTAGTTACGTATATTTCACGAAAAACTGCATCTCAGATTTCTCATACAGGTGAATTACTATCAACGTCAATCTTTTTTTCTCCATTCTTACATTTTTTTTAAATTTCCAAATATTTTTCACCCTTCATCTTAAAATAATATTTGTAAATTTTCTTCTCATGATATTATTACTTCATTCCCACAATATTTTAGCTTCTTCCCCTGACCTGATTTAGTTTTCTTTTCTTTGTTTCTCGTCTATTATCATGTATAAAAACAAAACATATTTTCTCTTGAATATTTTACTGTTATGTTGCTACAATGGCATTATTTTTCCTCATAATATTACACGTTTATTCTCATAAAACGGAATATGATTTTTTCCCCATCTTATTTTGACTTCATTTTCACTTTTCTATTCATTTTTCATTTTCTTTTTTTCATTCATTCATTCATTTCCTACCGCTTTTCCTTACGAGGGTCACGGGGGTGCTGGAGCCTATCCCAGCTGTCTTCGGGCGAGAGGCGGGGTACACCCTGGACTGGTGGCCAGCCAATCACAGGGCACATATAGACAAACAACCATTCACACTCACATTCATACCTATGGACAATTTGGAGTCGCCAATTAACCTAGCATGTTTTTGGAATGTGGGAGGAAACCGGAGTACCCGGAGAAAACCCACGCATGCACGGGGAGAACATGCAAACTCCACACAGAGATGGCCGAGGGTGGAATCGAACCCTGGTCTTCTAGCTGTGAGGTCTGCGCGCTCACCACTCGACCTATTTGTTCTTCATTTTCCGATTAAATTTTTTTTGTATTTTTTTACGTTTTTTGGAACATTATATTTTTAGAAAAACATCCACGAGTTGCACACTTTGGACACGGCCCAGCTTTAGTGGGAACAATTCTGGTAAAAGACAAAAATGAAAGGCGTTACCTTGACCCAAATGTTCCACAGGACTGCACAACAACAAAACGAGAGCGGACAAAAAAAAGACAAGAGCAGAAAGAAAAAGAGAAGAAGCAGATGGCGTGACTCAAGTTGAAAGCAAATGCAAACCAGATAAGAAGACGCAGAGATAGAAGTGAGACGAACGACGGCGGCAGAGCGTGACGAAGAAATAAGACTGAAGCCATTCCACGGACCTAAAGCGGTTCTGGCAGGGGTGGCGTCCTTCTTGATCCAGAAGGAGACCCAGGAGAGGACCACGGTGAGGATGCAAGGGATGTACGTCTGGATGGTGAAGTAGCCCATACGCCGACTCAGGTCAAAGTACACCGTCATCACCACATAGTCACCTGGAGAGGGCGCCGGGTAGACTTCAGTCTTTCGTCAAACCTTCCTCATGGACAACGTATCGTCTCTGACCTGCACCTAGCTAGACGAGCCTGCACTGATTTGTGAAAAAGAAGGCTTTGCTACACATCTTTAAATGAAACTCTGCCAGTCAGCAACAGACATGGGATCTGTAAGTTTGATCAGTTTTCCTCCAGCTAATACGCTAACTATGACAGTTGGCTAGTTAATTTAAGACGTGTAGCGAAGCCTGCTTTGGTGACACAATGTCAGAGAAAGCTGCAGCTTCAAAAGTGAGCGTTTGAGCGCCTCTTTTCTGCACTAAGTATCAAAAATATTTGGAACTAAATCATTGATATCGCACATCACTATAGCTATAGCTATAGTTATAGCTGTAGTTATAGCTATAGCTATAGTTATAGCTATAGTTATAACCGTAGTTATAGCTATAGTTATAGCTATAGCTGTAGTTATAGCTATAGTTATAGCTATAGCTATAACTATAACTACAGCTATACATTGTGTCACCAAAGCAGGCTTCGCTACACGTCTTAAATTAACTAGCCAACTGTCAGCTAACAATGTTGGAGCTGTAAGTTTCATGATTTAGTTTCTCTTTATGATATTACTGTCACATGCTGTAGTGTTGCTAACGTCGGGGGGGGGGGGGGGGGGGGGGGGGGGGGTCGTTAATAAGCCAGAATATACCTCATAGCCCCTGTAGAGTGTAGAGTACACACTTGATTATACTTGATTATAATCAAGTGTGTACTTGATTATACTTGATTATCAAAGTATAATCAAGTATATTCTGGCTTATCAAAATAAGCCAGAATATACCTCATATATGTGTATGAGGTATATATCCATATATGTGTAGAGTACACACTTGATTATACTTGATTATAATCAAGTGTGTACTTGATTATACTTGATTATAATCAAGTGTGTACTCTACACTCTACAGGGGCTATGAGGTATATTCTCGCTTATTTTGATTGACACACTTGATTATACTTGATTATAATCAAGTGTGTACTCTACACTCTACAGGGGCTATGAGGTATATTCTCGCTTATTTTGGGGGTTAAAGGACCCCCCCCCCCCCCCCCCCCGATGTTAGCAACACTACAGCATGTGACAGTAATATCATAAAGAGAAACTAAATCATGAAACTTACAGCTCCAACATTCTTATTATAGTTATTTTAAGACGTGTAGCGAAGCCTGCTTTGGTGACACAATGTCAGAGAAAGCTGCAGCTTCAAAGGTAAGCGTTTGAGCGCCTCTTTTCTGCACCAAGTATCAAAAATATTGGGAACTAAATCGTTGGTATCGCACATCAGCGTATTAGCTGGAGGAAAACTGATCAAACTTACAGATCCCATGTCTGTCGCTGACTGACAGATGGTTGGCAGAGTTTCAATTAAAGATGTGTAGCGAAGCCTGCTTTTTTTCACAAAGCAGTGCGGCGACGTTAGCAACACTACAGCATGTGACAGTAATATCATAAAGAGAAACTAATACACTCATATGTGACTTTACTCATCTGTATACACCAGTCATTATTTGCGCTATGACCCATTTATCATTGCACTAAAATTAATATATCTGCAATATGTCTGCTCCTGTGCAATACTATGTGTATATTTTGGATATCTTGTATACATCTTGTTAAATCGTCTTTTTTACTCTACTTTTATATACTTTTTTTTTTTTTAAACTTGACTACTGCACTGAAAGGAGAAGCTCTCCAATCTCGTTGTACATCTTGTATAATGACAATAAAGGCCATTCCATTCCGTTCTATTCCATTCCATTCCATTCCGATTGATGGCATAGGTACAAGCCAACTTGTGATCACCACGGTGCAATTACGCATGTGGGGAGTCGTACCTGCTGTGGTGGTTACGATTTCAGACGTGTTTCTGAGGCCCATGAAGTCAAACTGGTAGAGTCGCCAGGACTTTTGGTCGGCCGCCTCCACAGAGTTCCTCCTCCACTTGTAGACCATCTCGTCTCTCGGGTACCCGTCTGCAATGACACGCATCACGTGAGTCCTGCTGATGGATCAGCATCCCCACCGGAGGACCATTTGTCTTGTGCTGAGGAAGGCGGGCTAATGAAACGACGTCAGAGCGAGAGCCGGAGGAAGGAAGGCGGATTAAATGAACGCTTGAGTCTAATAAGGCGCCTTATTCGTCTCTATGTTGCCGCCGCCAACCTTTCCGTTGTCTGCTTTTACGATCCATCACGCCAAGCTAATGACGTGCTAATGGTTCCATTTCTGCTTTTGGTTCGCCATCTTCCCTTCCTCCCGCGGTTGCATAATCGCTTTAAGTTGTAAGCCTAACAAAATTATCACTCTGCCCGATAGCAATTTGTCCTAAGAGGCTTGCCATTAGCAAAATAATGAACTGTGAGCGACGACATGGGCCAAACGACTAATTGTTTTCAAACACGCTTGACGAATGACTTCCATTAACATTCGCCACCCGCCTCCCGTCACATTATTAACCACATCCTTCAGATAATAAAACATCTTATTTTGCAAAATGGCCTTTTTCTTCATAATTGAATGTGAATGCAACACATAACGTTGCCACAAACAGCTTTAATAGCTTGAAGAAGATTGAAAAGATTAGTCTGACAGGAAGACACTCAGTTTCTCTCTCTGCGGGGGTGAATTTCACGTTTGAATAACTTCCTATAAAACACTGCTTCTCAAGGTTGGCGGGTCTGTTGCTGGTGCTTTGTACACATAAATACCAGGGCTGTCAAGTGATACAATTGTTTCATCAGATGGGTGACTGTTTCAAATGAATTAATCATGATTAATCACCATTTGCAATTATGACTCACATATGCCAATTTTTTGTTGTATTTTGGTCATTTGAAGCATCATTAGAACGTTACATTGAGATAAATTAAGAAAGGCATCTAAGTGTTAATATTTCCTAAGTCAAAAACAAAAAACAGCAGCAGTGGCAGCTTCAATATATAGTGTTACCTTCCGCTAGTGTCATGAGGCTTTGTGAGGGAGTGTGTGGTGAAGCTAGTCGCTAGCTTGCCGGTGTGGCGTGGCAAGGTGTCACTACGCCAGAAATGTAGTTCTTTGAAATAACAATGTGACTAATAATGTCTCTGTAGCTTGCTTAATATGCATATATAACGTCACATTATGTGCTTTGTTCAGAAGGCTTTGTAGGCGGAATAGATTACGTGCATTCTTAGCTGCCTCTTTTTAGCTGTTTTTATACCTTTAGAACACACAAGAATTGTGGATGATGGGCAAAATAAAAATAAATACTTATTATATATATAATATATATATGTATATATAGATACATTTATATATATATATTTATATATATATATTATATATTATTTATATATATATATATATATTTAAAAATGACAGGATGCAACTTTCATATTTTCAAGATATGCTAAGATATGCTAAGAGGTTTTATATATACATCTCAGCTCTGTCTTATACGTCGGTGAAAAAGCCTATTACTACTATCAACTTCACTCTGTGGTTAGCGCGCAGACCTCACAGCCAGGAAACCTGAGTTCAATTCCACCCTCGGCCATCTCTGTGTGGAGTTTGCTGGGTTTTCCGGTTTCCTCCCACATTCCAAAAACATGCTAGGTTAATTGGCGACTCCAAATTGTCCATAAGTATGAATGTGAGTGTGAATGGTTGTTTGTCTATATGTGCCCTGTGATTGGCTAACCACCAGTCCAGGGTGTACCCCGCCTCTGGCCCGAAGACAGCTGGGATAGGCTCCAGCACCCCTCGTGACTCTCATGAGGATAAGCGGTAGAAAATGAATTAATGAATATTTATATAATATAATACTAAAATATAAATAAAAAATATAACTACTTATTGTTTTTTTTGTATTTCTGTTTATTTAGACCACACATGCACCCATGATGATTAGGTGGTGTTGTGGTGTTCGGAGTGTCCATGATTGCATCATCTAGTGACAATGAGGATGTGTCGTTCCCATGACTAGACATGTTTGTGAGTTGGAGATACATACAGTGTACGGCGTTATAAAGTTATAAATAAAGTTATACAAGTTATACACGCTTGGCTCGCCATGATGCGCATGCTAATGTAATGAAAACACCAAGGCTGTTTTTTTTTTATTCATCCGTGGTACATGCGTGGGTTTTCTCCAGGTACTCCGGTTTCCTCCCACATTCCAAAAACATGCTAGGTTAATTGGCGACTCCAAATTGTCCATAGGTATGAATGTGAGTGTGAATGGTTGTTTGTCTATATGTGCCCTGTGATTGACATGTAACTTGGTCTACATGTGTTGCTTTCCAAAATATCAAAGTGGCAAAGATGCATCCTTTGTGGCCGTCACTGAGAAAATGTTTGGACACCCCTGCTTTAAATCCAGCCTTGTGTAATATTTGTCATGTTCTTGTTCCATTAGTTCTGTGGATTAATATGTCTGCGATGTGGGGTTCTGTTCAAACGTTGCCATGACAACTCACAAACTAGCCTCCACGTGATCACGTCAGACCGCTTCTAAATGAACGGCGAGCATTACCATGGCGACGGCTGATTAACCAAAAGTGCTTATACAGTCAAGAGACCAAATTATACTCTTTTCATTTGTAACCCGCTTCAAGGACTGCTGTGACTTGGTTGTGTGCACAAAGTCGGCGTGTTGCGTACTCACAGCTGGAGAAGATGAGTGGACACGAGTGTTCGTCCATTGGGAAGTTGTGCAGCTGCAACTGGCACTCTGCGTTGATGGTAAGTCTGCCAAAAAGGAAATCAATCTGTTTAAAAACACCCCCAAAGTCTCCAGGCCTCACATTTCAACATTCCTTTTTATTTAGCCTTGTCAAACACAATACTATAGACCAGGGGTGCTCACACTTTTTCAGCATGCGAGCTACTTTTAAAATGACCGAGTTAAAATGATCTACCCACTACAAAAATGCAAAACATCTATTTATTTTCAAATGTATTGAGGATTATTTGTACGTACAATGTATGTTGATGTACCTTACATAACCAAATGAGCCAATATTGCAAAACACACATAATTAACTATTAACATTTTTTGTAATTACCTGAGTTTACTTTGATGACTTGCACTGAATTGAACCAGCCAGGGATGCATAGTCCGGACAGTAGCTGCTGATAGCCAGCCTCAAGCACACTTCCAAATATTTATCAGTCATGGATAATATCCGTATCATAATATCCGTATAATATTCCATATCCGTATGGAAGTGATATGTTTTTGCCTTTTTACTTGGTCCAGCTCCTTCACTCATTTTAGTGACCATAAACTTTAGCGAGGGCTTAAATTCTCGCAATTCGCCGACTAGCTTAGCACTTTGCATCGTTGTTTACGCATGAGCGGTGACCTAAAGGTCAAAATTCAGTTGTCATCTGACTGGTTGTCCTGTATGTCAATCAAGTAACGGGGATGGATGATAGGCTGACATCGTAAGTTCTGCTGCACTTAGAGACGTTGTTTGATTTGATTGGTCACCCGAAGGGCAACATTCAGTTGTCATCTGAATGGCTGCCCTGTATATCAATCAAGTGACGGCATTGATGCTGGGATGATATTTTTTTAATGTCACGCCGCGATCGACCAGCGATCGACCAGTACCACCTCCGCGATCGACCGGTAGCTCGCGATCGACTTAATGAGCACCCCTGCTATAGAGTTTGTCAACATATCAGGCAACACAAGCCAGTAGCAAGATAATGGCGTCTTTTCCACAGTCAAGCAACGTGCACGAGTGCTGTCGGCACTGAGGGAAATGTACAGTTTCCTAAGGTGTCACAGTACATGTTGGAATTCATCTTTTCCCTCCATGAATCGCAGCTCCCCCTGTGCAGACAGCACTCGTGCTTGAACCGCAGGCGAGACACAGTGATCTTGCTACTCACGAGTGTTGCCATCTTTGTACACAATATTGGCTGAGTGTTGACGCAAATACTGGAGTCAAAACTGTTCAACCTGTACATTAATGACTAGTATTATTTGCTAGTGTTATTTGCACTTTGTTCCGGGGAAAGCACACAAGAGCTAGTAAAAAAGACACAGATGAGTTGACCAGTGTTGGACACGTTACTTTAAAAAAGGAAATTAGTTACAGTTACCAGTTACTTCTCAAAAATAAGTACTAACTAAGATACTCCACTACAAAAGTAACTAATTAACAGTAAAAATAACTAGGGGGAAAGTAACTACTCTAAATCTATGGGCCTTAGTCATTAGTTCTTCATGAGTTCCTCAGTCACTACTCTAGATTTATGTGCCGTCGTCCATCAGTAACTACTCTACTCATTAGATCATCAGTAACCACTCTAAATCTATGGGCCTTAATCATTAGTTCTTCATGAGTTCCTTGATTACTACTCTAGATTTATGTGCTGTAGTCCATCAGTAACTACTCTACTCATTAGATAATCAGTAACCACTTTAAATCTATGGGCTTTAGTCATTAGTTCTTCATGAGTTCTTCGGTTACTACTCTAGATTTATGTGCTTTAGTCCCACAGTTACTACTCTACTCATTAGATCATCAGTAACCACTCTAAATCTATGGGCCTTCGTCATTAGTTCTTCATGAGTTCCTCGGTTACTACTCTAGATTTATGTGCCGTAGTCCATCAGTAACTACACTACTCATTAGATCACCAGTAACCACTCTAAATCTATGGGCCTTAGTCATTAGTTATTTGTTAGTTCCTCAGTCACTACTCTAGATCTATGTGCCGTAGTCCATCAGTAACTACTCTACTCATTAGATCATCAGTAACCACTCTAAATCTATGGGCCTTAATCATTAGTTCTTCATGAGTTCCTCGGTTACTACTCTAGATTTATGTGCCGTAGTCCATCAGTAACTACTCTACTCATTAGATAATCAGTAACCACTCTAAATCTATGGGCCTTAATCATTAGTTGTACATGAGTTCCTCGGTTACTACTCTAGATTTATGTGCTTTAGTCCCTCAGTAACGACTCCACTCATTCGATCCTTAGTAACTACTCTAAATCTATGGGCCTTAGTCATTAGTTCTTTGTTAGTTCCTCAGTCACTACTCTAGATTTATGTGCTTTAGTCCCACAGTTACTACTCCACTCATTAGATCCTCAGTAACTACTCTAAATCTATGGGCCTTCGTCATTAGTTCTTCATGAGTTCCTCAGTCACAACTCTAGCTTTATGTGCCGTAGTCCATCAGTAACTACTCTACTCATTAGATCATCAGTAACCACTCTAAATCAATGGGCCTTTGTCATTAGTTCTTCATGAGTTCCTCAGTCACTACTCTAGATGTACGTGCCGTAGTCCATCAGTAACTACGCTACTCATTAGATCATCAGTAACCACTCTAAATCTATGGGCCTTAGTCATTAGTTCTTCATGAGTTCCACAGTAAGTACTGTATACTGTATTTTTGTGTACCTTATTGTAAAGTGAGACAAAATTTGCCGATCTAGTAAACTTTCAAACTGCTAAAATCTTACATAAAGCAAACAATAACCTGCTAGCATCCATCCATTTTCTATACCGCTTATCCTCACTAGGGTCGCAGGGGTATGCTGGAGCCTATCCCAGCTATCTTTGGGCTGTCTTTATACTTTGAAATCCATTAAATAACCAGAGTTGATCTCAGCAGGCTGTGCTGATCTCTTCAACGTTGCTGCCTCCTTGACGGACAAAACAGAAGCTTTTTTTTGTACTCATTAAAGCAGGTCACATAATCGCAGGCAGCGCTATCACAGAATGTCATCTTTGTTTGCTGCCGCCATGTCAAGGCATAATTAATCAAAAGCAAATGACATTTCATTGTCTTCTTCTCATGCAATCGGCGGATATTACTCCTCAAAGTTTGCACAATGGGAAATACGGACATGGGAGAAGGGAGAAGCCCTGGCTGATGTTTATTAAAAAGCAGGAGGTGTTTGGTGTGAAGATGCCAGGAGGACATTCTTGAATATGTGGGCTCGCATTGCTAATTGTTTCCCGTCTTCTTTGTTTGCGTCAAGTCTGCTGGAATATCAAATCAAGCAAAGCACAAAAAAATTCTCAAGTGGGTCAAGCTGATCCTCGGTAGCGAGGGGGGCGGGGCGGTAGAATAGAACACCAGCAGATAGTACAGGCGCATCTATGGGATGGTGTGATAGTACGTTTTAGGATATTTATTTTGCTAATGGTGTGGTTTATTTAGCAAAGGTACATTGCATGCTTCCGCTGTTTAGCATGTCTGAAACGGAATAGCAGGAAGCAGAGTTTTTTTCATCCTACCCATGCCTAGTGCCCGTCTCAGCAATTACTGATCATTTGTTCACTTCCACATGTTCAATAACAGATGCATTCATAGGCAGGTAATAAACAGAAAATAAGTCAATACAGATATTGAAAATAAATAAATGGCAAACTAGATATATGAGTACAGGACTAAAAATGACAGAAATATAAAATGTACTCATAAATGCAAGGTTTACACGAAGAGTAAGTAAGTATGTAAGGAGTGCATCAGTGAAAAGGCGAGTCATCACAGGAAGTGGAGCAGTGAGACACGGGTATAGGACGAGAAGGCGAGTGTGAGCTTGAAGAACACATGGTCAAGAAGATAAAAGTGAAGCTGATCATCAGCATACAGGATTCAAACAGCAAAAGTGCGTTCTAGTACCTTAAGGTGTAGAGGATCTTGCCGTCGTTCCAGATCCTGAGGAGCTGGTTGGGCATGGTGATCCAGTGTGAGTCTGCGTTCTTGGAGTTCCTGAAGATGGTATCGGGCAGCCAGATGAGGCCCACCATGTTGCTGTTGAGCGTCAGTATCTTCATGGTGCTGTTGTAGCGCAGGCGGCTGTCGGTCCACGTCTGAGCGAAGATGATGTCTATTTGGTACTCCTGGGGGAACACACATCTTTAGCATTGGGGTCTCAAACCCAACATGGGGGGTGGCCGCTGGAGGCTGGGTGAGACAGTTTATTTGAAGTCAAATAAAAATATCAGGCATTCAGAAGACACATTCAAAGATGTTGTGTATTCTCCACTGGTCACTTGGTGTCAGTAATGTTACTGTACTGTCGGACACACAAGCACCAGAATCAGAATTAATCAGCAGAACCATATCTTACCATACTTCACACGGGCTACTGTTGCGGCTGTAATCAACACAGCAAGCTAAAACTCAACTCAACCTCCGTCGTCACTTCCTGTCCAACACCGGAACACATTTACAACAATACACACAAACACAAAAGTCTTATTAGGTCTTAAATGTTTTACTTTCCCTTATTATGACTACTATATTGGGTAATAGGAGTGTAAAAGTGGCTATAGGTGTGTTATTTCCTGTCCAGAGGGCTTCAACGCGGACCTATTATTCTCATTTTTCATCCCTTTGTATTGAGTTGTGGACTCCTATGGAGCAGCTACAGAAAATGTGCTAGATCAGGGGTCTCAAACACGCGGCCCGCGGGCCAAATGTGGCCCGCAGGACACTAGTTTGAGGCCCCCGCCTTGATATGAAAGTTTACTGTTAGTGCGGCCCGCGCAAGTTTTATATGGATGCTGTATGGTATCATGTACCCAGAACAAATTATTACGTTTGATTAATGTTCATGTTAAAGGTTAAATAACTGTTAATAGTTATCCTCTCTATCCGTGTGGAAGTGGTAAGTTTTTGGCTATTTAAGTTTAAAGGAAATAACTTGAAGGCTACCGTTCTCTTTGGTGGACACTAAACTTTTAGGCCACAAAATATGGTACCGTGGGCTGCAATTGACCCACGTGCCACAAATTTGAGAGCAGTGCTTTATTGTACATAAGCCCTTATGAGTTATTACTTGACTGTTGTTGAAGCAGAAAGCAAACAGATTGCCAAGGCGATGGTTCCTTATGTGCGATTAGCATCGTCTGAGCTAAAGACAGTAGGAGGCTTCCCAAATGGTTTCATATTGCAGTGAATATGACCTTTGGCATGAATGGCTTTGCAACGACAAAGAAGTCTATCATCCACAGACCCACACCACGCTCATGACCTTTTAATTGTGTGTGCCGCTGTGGGGAGCTAAAAGAAAAACGGGACATCATCCTGCGTTTAACGGTGGCAAAGTGAATAAATGGAGCTACTGTGGGCTGAAGCAGACGTGGATTTCTGCTGCCTTCTAATCCCCGCCATTATTTCCCACCAGAGAGACGATGATCGATGCCCATCAGCTTGTGGCCACAAAGATTTTTTCACCTTTCCAGGGAGCTACATTGGGGTCTGTAAAAGCTACTTCCTCTCTTTGGCCTTTCTTACTTGTCCTTTGGATCTTTGCTATTGGAGAAGAAGTCAATGACCACACAATTTTAAAGGTTTCCAGATGTTATTAAAATTGTATGAAAAAATGTTGGCACCAAAATTTCCCTTTCTAAACGACTGGTTGTTGGGATCATCCATTCCAGGTAAATATATCATATAGCAGACCAACACAGAGATAGATGAGAAGGGAAATGGAGTTTATAGGATTTATAGAAAGTGGGCAATAATTATTTAAACAAAAGTAGGCAGGTGCATACATTTGGGCACCCCGACAGAAAAATTACATCAATATTTAGTAGATCCTCCTTTTGCAGGAATAAATGCTTTCCAATGAGGGTCTGGATTCTGGTTGAAGGTATTTTGGACCATTCTTATTTCCCAAGCATCCCCAGTTGCGTCAGGTTTGATGGTTTCCAAGCATGGAAAAAAAATCACACCACAGATTTTCAATAATATTTAGGTCTGTGAACTGAGATGGCCATTCCAGAAGGTTGTACTTGTTCCTCTGCATGAATGCCTTAGAAGAATTGGAGCAGTGTTTAGGGTTATTGTCTTTTTGGAAGTATCCAGACAATTTGGCAACAATCTGCTGATACCGACTGGAATCCATGCCACCTTCAACTTGAAGAACATTTGCAGTACCTGCACTGGCCACGCAGACATAAAATCTGTCAGTCAAAGATCCTCTATGTTTTGAAGACCCTCCTGCAAAAACGCTAGTCAAAGATCGTCTATATGATACAAGAGCTCTGCCGTTAAGGACCTACTGCAAAAATGCTTATCCAATATCCTCAATATGCTGTTTTTAGGCATTCATTCATTCATTTTCTACCGCTTATCCTCACGAGGGTCGCGGCGGGTGCTGGAGCCTATCCCAGCTGTCTTCGGGCGAGAGGCGGGGTACACCCTGGACTGGTGGCCAGCCAATCACAGGGCACATATAGACAAACAACCATTCACACTCACATTCATACCTATGGACAATTTGGAGTCTACAATTAACTTAGCATGTTTTTGGAATGTGGGAGGAAACCGGAGTACCCGGAGAAAACCCACGCATGCACAGGGAGAACATGCAAACTCCATACAGAGATGGCCGAGGGTGGAATTGAACCCTGGTCTCCTAGCTGTGAGGTCTGCGCGCTAACCACATATTTACTGAGAAAAATGGTGACGTTTTAAATACTTATTTCAGCCGCTGTGTGAATAGTAAAGTCTGGTTTAAGTTCAACTATATATATATATATATATATGCCTGTATATACAGTAGGTGAGGCGAGGGGTATGCTAGAGCCTATCTCAGGTGACTTCGGGCAAGAGGCGGGGTCCACCCTGGCCAGTCAGCCAATCACAGGGCACATATAGACAAACAACCATTCACACTCCCATCCATACCTATGGACAATTTGGAGTCGCCAATTAACCTAATGTAACCAGGGTTAAAATCCTCAGCCTTAGGTGTCTCTCCTTGGCCCTTGAAGGTACCATGTCTGATGACACCATCACCTGGTTTCAATGATTCAATCACCAAGCCAAGACACTAGTCATAGGGTTAGCCATATGAAGTCATGTTACCGGAAACAGGCTTCCATAGATTACCGTGAGCTAGCAGTAAAACATTTGAAACTTCTTGGGTGTTTCATAAAAACAAGAGAAAGTGGATTATTTTGGTGTTGGCAGTGAACACAACATGGACTTTATTGTGAGCAAACAAAAGTTCCCTGGTTTGGTG
The DNA here is from genome assembly GCF_030265055.1 of Doryrhamphus excisus. Taxonomy (NCBI): domain Eukaryota; kingdom Metazoa; phylum Chordata; class Actinopteri; order Syngnathiformes; family Syngnathidae; genus Doryrhamphus; species Doryrhamphus excisus. The sequence continues at coordinate 22,176,970 of NC_080470.1, forward strand.
GTGAGCTTGAGGCGGGTAACGCATAATAGCTTAGAATACTAATAAATACTAATTAGCCCTATTATTCTGGAGCCCTAAACCTAAAAGCACATTGTTCTTTTTGAAATAATGGTAGCAGCGTAATAAGAAGCAATGGCAGTGTTCTTTAGAACAATGTGCTTTAGAAAAATAAAGACTTTGGGAGGATATTGTTCCACTACTGCCTTAAACAAAAGTACATGCTAGCATTGTTCATTACCTGCTGGATTCTTTCAGTACAACAAATAAGTAGCAGTTGGTGACATACTTACTGTATAACACACCACCTCACAAAGTTTCCCATACTTTCATTACTCTGAGGCAACCCGGTCTAAGTAAAAGACGCACCTCCTGACCTATTTATCAGTCACTCCGAGGTCAAAAAATGCATCACAAAGAGGGAGGCTAAATCTCAGATAAGCAGAAGCCAAGGATGGAGATAACAGTCAAAGTCAACCCACAGACCAGCTCCAAAGACCTACAACATGATCTTGGTGTAGATGTTCAACTATTATATATGTGGCTTTTAACTCCAGTGTTTCCTCAGGGGGGTCCTCCCCACTGGGGGCTGTTTGGGTATGCTGAGGGGGTGCCATCCTTGGGTCCCTTCGACCCGGCCGGCTGGGGGTTCCTCCCTTTAATGGGGGGGTCCGCCCGTCTGTCGGAGTCGGGGGGGCCCGGGTGCTGGTCCCCCGATGACACGGCCTGCACTCCTCCCAGTGTGGACGGCCCCAAAGGTGGCGTTTCCATGATCCTCAGTGCCATGCCATGTCTCCCTACTGTGTGTGATTGTGCTATACAAATAAAGTTGATTTGATTTGATTTGATATATACTAACGATATATGAAAGTCAAATGAAGTTATTTGGACATAACAAGGGGCGGTATGCATGGTGGATGAAGAACACAGGATTGCAAGACAAACACTTGCTACCCACAGTAACATTTGGTGGTGGTTCCATCATGCTGTGGGGCTGTGTGGCCAGTGCAGGTACTGCAAATCTTCTTCAAGTTGAAGGTGGCATGGATTCCACTCAATATCAGAGTTGAAGTTGCGTCAGGGCTGGATACTTCCAACAAGACAACAACCGTAAACACTGCTCCAATTCTACTAAGGCATTCAGGCAGAGGAACAAGTACAACCTTCTGGAATGACCATCTCAGTCCACAGACCTAAATATTATTGAAAATCTGTGGTGTGATTTAAAGCAGGCTCTTCATGCTTGGAAACCATCAAACCTTTTCAAAAATACATTCAACCAGAATGAAAATCCATCCATCCTCTACGGCTTGAATGAGGTCAGGTTGCAGGGGCAGCAGCCTAAGGAGGGATATTCCTTGGCCAGCTGAGAGACATAGTCTCTCCAACATGTCCTGGGTCTTTCCTGAGGCATCCTCCCCAGAAAGGCAGCCCGAGTCACCTCATCTGGGTCCTCTCAATGCAGAGGAGCTGCAGTTTGACACTGCCATGACAGTGCTTCTCACCTTATTGTACCACCATCTTGTCCTTTTGGTCACTACCCAAAGTTCTTGACCATAGGTGAGGGTAGGAACGTAGAACGATGCAGAGTTTGCATCACTGTCGATCTCATGTTCTAGCCTTGCCTCACTCAGGAACTAAACCGCAATGTACTTAAACTCCTTCACTTGGGGCAGGAATGGTAAAACCCAATGGCGAGAACCATGGACTCGGACTTGGAGGTGCTGATTCTCATACCAGCAGTTTCAGCAACCGATCCAGTGAGAATAAATTCATTTTAAGATCATTTTGATAATTTTGCTGGCCTCAACATATTTCCATGTGTCTGTTTTCCTCAAGCAGGAAGAGGGTTCACTGTTGCATTGGTTTCAGTGGTTTGCTGCGTTTGTTCTACCAAAATGACCAATAGCATTCATCATAAATACATTGAAAAGAGTCAAATTAATCCCTGTGATTGGTATAGGCCAGAGGTAGGGAACCTATGGCTCGGGAGCCTGGTAGGGCTCTTTTGATGACTGTATCTGGCTCTCAAGCATTTCTTACCACAATAAAAATGTATTTTTGCTAACATTTTAAAGTAAACCATGACAGAAATGACTGTTAAAAATAATATTCAAAATCAACAACTTTCTTATGCATTTTAATCCGTCCATCTATTTTCTACTGCAATACGGCTGACCATATCTATCTTTCCTAATGATATGTTCCAAGCCTTCAGGCAAAGATGGCCAAAAGAATGAAATATACTGAGTACGGTGCAAAACTATGCAGCAGCAGAAGTTGCATTAATGGCAGCAAGTATTTGATTTATTGTTGGACACTGCGCTGCTCACGAAAGTGTGCTGGCCACACCCCATTGGCGTGAGGTAGTGTGCCTGGTCTACGTAATTAGAGCCCATTATATGTAAAACTGTTGGTCTTACATAAAAATGCACACATTTTATTGCATTCAATGTTTAAAAAAATGTATATGGCTCTCACAGATACACATTTTAAAATATCTGGCCTTCATGGCTCTCGTAGCCAAAAAGGTTCCCGACCCCTGGTATAGGCTGATCTCATTCATGGATGATTGGTATTGGAATCGGCAGCATCAAACCCTGACCCCAGCAGAAGCTTTTTCCGCAAACCTAATTTTTTTTTAATTAAAAGTTTCTTTGCAGTTTAAAAAAGTGCTGACATTTGGGACACATTTTTCAAACTTACCATGTTTATCGACGACACGGGTCCAATGCTGTTGACAAAGATGTCCACATCAATGACAGTCGGCTTCACTGTTGAGGATGACAGAATAGTAATTAATGATGATGATGATGATGATGATGATGATGATGAGGACAATGCTTCCTGTCCCGTCAAACCTGCTTAAGTCCACAACCCGTCCATGTGGACCAACTCATCAAAAAGCTGCACTGCCATTGTCGTCAAGACACACGACTATGGGTGTCCCATGATTACTGTACATTTTCCATCAGATGAATCAGTTTTCAAATGAATTAATCATGACTAATCATGACTAATCATGACTAATCATGACTAATCATGACTAATCATGATTAATCATGATTAATCGAGTGTAGTGGTTAGTGTTCTGGACTTCGGAGCAAACGCCCCAAATTTGATTCCACATACTGAAATGCTATGGCTTTTTATCTGGATACTGTTGTGGAATGGCTTTTCTTCTTTTTGGGAAAAGACTGAGAGAGTGGTAGAGACCCACTCCTCCTTTTCGACCACTTTAGACATTACCGGTTGGGACATTTTTACAACTTTTCTTCATATTTTTAATCAAATGTGAATGGAGCTCAACAGTATTTTGAAAGACAAAGTAATATATTATTTTACATATTTTGCTGCTTATTGCCCTTGCCAAATTTATTATTAAATTTCCTTCATTCACCTTTTCTGTTGTCTTGTATGATAAAAGAGTAAGCTGTTTGCATGAGAAGATTCCATTTAGGTTATTCTGGTCACACTTATGATAAGATAAACAGGTCCTTCTGATCGCTAATATTTTAGTAAAGTTTCCCAGGTCTATACCAAGTGCAACAAACCATTAAGAAGGAAAGCGGCTATAAGTAAAGGGTCTAGTGCTGAGTACAATTTAAATAAGGTTACTCCATTGTGCTTAGTCTAACTACGCCGTGAAAACTTGGGTGAATTTCCTTCAACCTGACTTTAACATAGGAGGCTTTAACCCTTTAAATGGAGAAGTCAGAGAGGTAGGTGCGCCTGCTCAACACACCAAGGGGTAAGAGTCTTGCACCACCTGGTAACAAGGGTTTTAACATCCTCTGTGTAATAACAATAGTCTTTTCTGCATTCATTCAAACAGACCGTTATGGAAATCCAAGGAATTATAGCTGAATAGGTGCAGATTCTGGAAGATCTAGAAAGCTTTCTGTGTTGGTTATCGTGCCTGGCTGCTCTATAAGAGTCCCCAACTCAATACAAAGCCCCAAAAATGAGCATAATAACAATATTATGAGTTTATTCTTGGAAAATTACAGTTGACAGTACAGTATGACTTTTTTTCTTAATATTTTCACGGTATTCTTGTAAAACCACAGCTATTTTTTTTCCCCCATTTCTCACTTTTTTTTTTTTTTTTTTACATTTTCCAACTATTCAACTTTCCTTTTTCTTCTTGTAATTATGACCTGTGACTGAAATGACTTAACTATTTAATATTGGTATTAAAATGAAGTCCAAATATTATGGAAATAAAGTCATAATATTATGTGGAAAAAAATGGTGTGAAAAAAACATTGTGTCCGGATCTCTACATCCGTTTCCAATTCAATTTTTTTGTGATTTGTATATCAAATGATGTCCATTTGCAGATATTCTTGCGTCATACTTTATTCTTTTACTAAAGAATACTAAATACTAAAGAACACTAAAGAATAAAAGGCAGCGTTCTTAAAAAGTTTCACGTAATCAATGAAATAATTTAGTAATCAAAGTGTATTTGACTGCCCTACATACACCAATACCCTTATAGCTCAATCAGTGTCTGGACTGGAACGGCAGTCTGCCAATTAGGGGCCCTGTGTCCTCAAGGCTTCAAATAACGTCTCGCACATCACCACTAGCTAGCACCACGTGAGCATCACTTGATGAATTCAATTATCTCAAAAGTAATTTCCATCACGAATTAGACGACGATGAAGGGCTGCTGTGGCCATCGATCGCCAGAACCTTTCTACTTTCGAAAATCCTTGTAAAAAATTGTAGCACAACAGCTCAATGATCACATGGCCTTGAGTCATTTATTTGAACCTCTTCAGTCTGGTTGAGGGTGAAACACCCTACTGCAGGGGTGCTCATTAAGTCGATCGCGAGCTACCGGTCGATCGCGGAGGTGGTACTGGTCGATCGCTGGTCGATCGCGGCGTGACATTAAAAAAATATCATCCTCGCATCAATGCCGTCACTTGATTGATATACAGGGCAGCCATTCAGATGACAACTGAATGTTGCCCTTCGGGCGACCAATCAAATCAAACAACGTCTCTAAGTGCAGCAGAACTTACGATGTCAGCCTATCATCCATCCCCGTTACTTGATTGACATACAGGACAACCAATCAGATGACAACTGAATTTTGACCTTTAGGTCACCGCTCATGCGTAAACAACGATGCAAAGTGCTAAGCTAGTCGGCGAATTGCGAGATTTTAAAGCCCTCGCTAAAGTTTATGGTCACTAAAATGAGTGAAGGAGCTGGACCAAGTAAAAAGGCAAAAACTGGACCAAGTAAAAAGGCAAAAAACATATCACTTCCATACGGATATGGAATATTATACGGATATTATGATACGGATATTATCCATGACTGATAAACATTTGGAAGTGTGCTTGAGGCTGGCTATCAGCAGCTACTGTCCGGACTATGCATCCCTGGCTGGTTCAATTCAGTGCAAGTCATCAAAGTAAACTCAGGTAATTACAAACATTTTTAATAGTTAATTATGTGTGTTTTGCAATATTGGCTCATTTGGTTATGTAAGGTACATCAACATAAATTGTACGTACAAATAATCCTCAATACATTTGAAAATAAATAGATGTTTTGCATTTTTGTAGTGGGTAGATCATTTTGACTCGGTCATTTTAAAAGTAGCTCGCATGCTGAAAAAGTGTGAGCACCCCTGACCTACTGAATCAGACCTTGGAAAAAATGACAAATGTTTATGGATTGTGACACATCCTCAAGATTATTATTACTAGATCTCAGTGTTGCCTTTGATACCGTCCATCACTCTATCCTACTGGAACGCCTTCAAATGCATATTGGTGTTACTGGTCCGGTACTCTCTTGTCTTACATCTTATCTTGGGGATCGAACGCATCGTGTAGTATATGGTAATGGTTTAATTTCATTTGAACATGCATCAGATTACAATTGAGTGCATCCCATAATCAGTTCACAGTTCCACATGTCCAAAAGGAGTAGGAAGAAGCAAAGCTTATTAAATCCTACCCCTCCATCTGGTTCTTTTACAATCAGTAACTGTTACATTTGTTCACTTCCTGCTTTCCTAATATAATTGAAATGTTTTTGTGGTTTTCTTTTTAACTTTATTTTTTTTAACTTTATTTATTTATTTTTTTGTTGTCACGAATGTGGGAGGAAAAAAACCCACGCATGCAAAATCCACACAGAGATTGAACTCTGGTCTCCTAACTGTGAGGCCTGCACGCTAACCACTTGACCACCGTGCAGCCCTAACTAATCCAAATATTCGAAACAGCTGTCAGTATGATGCTCTGCAGCTGTATACTTTTGCAAACAACCACAGTAATAGGCATATTGTGTGTTTTTTTTTTTGTGTGTTGTAAAGCGGCAGGTGGAATTGGTCTTGCGGTGGATTTAATTGGCCGAGCGATGCGCTGGCAGCTGATGTGAGATGATGGAGGAGCTTGTAGCGCCAGCGGAGCGCGTCACAGCTGTCGTTTTGCCGGTGACACTTGAAGTGACACCTGCCATAAAATAATACATTTTAAAAAAGCCCTTGAGGGTAGCGAGATGTGTGAATCAAGAAATAAATATGGTTGTTAGTGTTCGGCAGAACAGGAAAACATGACTCCTTAGTGAAAAGAAAGGAATAGAGTTGTTGGTAAAGTTTGCCATGGTGAGGAGGAGGATTTAGATGAAGATGTTTACGCCACAACAACAAATAGGCGCACGTTGGCTAGGCTAGTGTCTAAAAGGCATCCTTTGCAGGGCTCGACAATAACGATGTACCGATGGCCCGGGGCAAGTTAAAACAAAATTGGGGCAAGTAAATCTAATCAGCGATATTCCCGTCGGGCAAGTGTACTTTAGCATGCCGTACTGCCAAGAGTTTTTTTTAAAGCGGTTCTTGTTGGGTGTTGGTAAAACACGGACTGCGTAATTCCGGTGGTAATTTGCAAACCAATCCTTGCAAATCTTGAAATGGACCAATCAGAATCGTTTATTTAGACCGCGGTCCGTAATCCACAATCCGCGTTTTACCCACACCCGTTCTTGTTCGCGATCAACCAATCAGCGATCGTTTTACTAGGAAAACATCTATCATGGCGTCCCTGCAAACATCGTCTAATTCTTCAACAACTTGTGAAGGAAAACAGCAAAAAGTGATGAAACAGTGCCTCCTAAACAAGTATTTTATTAGCGGCAGCAAATCAAATGATGGCACAGGTGAGTGAATCACATTGCTGTGACAATTTGAAGTGGTCACAATGAAACACCACCGATTGGATCCAATACCAAGTGCTGATTTTGCACAAGCTACAAAATCTAGCGCTTCCATTTCTCTGTGTATTTTTCTCACCTTTGCTTCACAAATTATGTTTGACCATTGAGCATTTTTTTCTGGATTAAAAACACTTTACTAGTACACAAATGTGTCTAATCAATAATGTTTCATTGTGGTGCACAACTTATAAATATCACTGCTTACTACGACTACCATGTGTAAGGTATTATTTATTTCATTATTTTATTTATTTGAGATTCTCATGTGATGCCACAAAAAATTACATGATATCATTATGGCAGTCTTTTCATTTTACATGGGGCAAGTTCGGGCAAGTAGTTCTCACCTTAAGGATTCCCTATGGCAAGTCATTTTGGTTTTTAATGTAGAGCCCTGCTTTGATACATGCCACCAGTCTGTTCTTCACAAAGGCTATTTAATTAGTCATTAGACGTGCTTGCATGTGGAAGCATTCAAGTCATCAATCGTATTGACTGATGTTCCTCAGTGGCTTCAGATCTTCCCAACACAGTCAGGAGGAAAATGCACCCTCAGTATGGTCAATGTCAAGGACACTAAATGAATGGAAAAGTGTCTAAATCCGGGGTCTGCATGACGTCATCGCACCACACAAAGGTCCACATTAGAAAGTCCACAAACATTAGCATGACCTACGTATATTCTGTGTGGATCAATTTTTCCGACGGGTTCTTCACTTTGGCAGTCATGGTTTGCATCCCCAGTATTGTCATTCCTGTTCTGTTGTGGGTCTACAAGAGGCTCAGGGAACCCATCCTTTATCTCAGGGGTTCCCAAACTTTACCAACTCAGGACCCACTTGAAAATCTGAAAATTGTCCGCGGCCCACCTTTGTCCCATAAACATGAAATGCTGCATTCTCAGAGCCACTTATTATTATTATTATTATTAAGGCTCTAAATGCAATATACTAAGTTCTATGTGAAGTATTTCCATAATGCCTCATATTAACTCACTAGCAAGATCTCAGTGTATAGACTGGTCATATATCTCATCTTGTTTCATATTATCTACATACTGTATTGAGCCGTTAGCCGTTAGACCAGGATCTGGACCCAAACAAGAAAATCCTAAGCGGTCACAAACTATTCCAAAAGTCCTTAACACCTGGAAGGCAGAACAAAAAGCTCTTCCCGCCATTAACCACCTCGGATTCATCGCGGCAGACGAATGAAAGCCAATGAATCAATCACTGTCCACCTCAGGAGCGGTTCTGACGTGTCCGTGTGAAATAGCCATCTGCTGGGGCTGTTCTCCTAATTGGAGCAGGGGATGGTGTTGTGCAGGGCAGGGGACACGAACTTGAATATCGAGGCTCCAACACATTCATTCTTCCATGCCTACATGCATGTCAACATTTAGCAGGAACATTCACGGCTCGGGGCTCCTTCCTGTACAGCAAACTCCTCCCAGCATGACCTTGCTTTGTGCCTCAGCCCCCCCCCCCCTCCAAGTTGGAAGCAAAGGATTGTCCGACTTGTCTTGTTAAGATGCACAATTAAGATTCAAGGACAACAAAAAAGTCCAAGCACTCACATTCATTCATTCATTCATTATGTCCTAATGCTTTTGTCCATGAAAATATATAGCAGGGGTGTACAAGGTGCAGCCCAGAGGCCATTTGTGGTCCATCGCTAATTTTATATTGGCCCCCTGGCATATTTTAGAAATAAAAATTTAACAAAAAAAAACACAAAATGGGAAAAATGGAGCAAACCGGAACAATATGAAGAAAAATTTGAAATGTTGGTAGTAATAATTCTATCGTTCAAATCAAATCAAATTCAGATCAAATCTTTTTTTGCCTTTTACATTTTTTTAAATTGTATACTTGTGTTGTATACTTTATTGTAATACAGTAGATCCGAAATATTTGTAGAGGTTATGTCGTCAGATCACCTGCTAATTGTGAAAAAATGGGAGCAATGGGCGGCATGGTGGTCGAGTGGTTAGCGCGCAGACCTCACAGCTAGAAGACCAGGGTTCAATTCCACCCTTGGCCATCTCTGTGTGGAGTTTGCATGTTCTCCAGCCCTGTGATTGGCTGGCAACCAGTCCAGGGTGTACCCCGCCTGTCGCCCGAAGACAGCTGGGATAGGCTCCAGCACCCCCCGCGACCCTTGTGAAGAAAAGCGGTAGAAAATGAATGAATGAATGGGAGCAATGGAAGCGGCTATAAACATTTTTTGACACTATCATTTAAAATTATTTGTATTATTTTTGTTTTATTTCCCCGCCTGGCTCCTCCCCCCCTTGCTAGCTTATTGCCGACATTCTCAGATTTTGGATCAACATTTGCAATAAAAAATAAAAAAATAATTCAAGTACCTCAATGACAAAAAACAATCAAGGATTTTTCTCTGCCTCGTGGAATGGCTTACGTCCCCGACGTGTGACGTCACCCATGCAGAGGACAAAGAATGAAGTGGGGGTTTGAAGTGAAGTGAAGGCAACACAAGAAAAGGAAAATAAAAAATGTAAAAAGCAGACCGAAAATGTGGCCAAAAAGCAGTATTCCACACCTTCACGTATCAGTTTTAACGCAGCATTAAAATACCACAACAGCAGTCCTTTCCTGATTCGCTGTCACCAGCGAGCAAGCAATCACCGACTCCTGCTGTGGCTGGCAGCCGATGACGACTCAAACCGCACATTTACCACCTTTTTATGTGATTTACGGATAGAATAACTGCAGTAAGGTGCACACACACCTTTTTAAGACGCTATATTGTGTAGGTTGTGTGGTACTTGTTCATGTATTACTGCGTGACTAAGTGACTAGTGTTGTCATTGGCTTACAGTGCAATTTTGGTGTTTTACCTTGATTTTTTTTTGTCTCTGTTTATTGTATCTTTAATGGTTGCTCAGCGCAAGGCTAACTAGGAGTACAACATGCACTGGGTATGCTGTTTGAAATGCTATTGAATCTATAAACAGAAATATGAACCAATTGTGTAATGATCTTTGTTGCCATATTGAACTGAAATTGAAAGCTTGGTTTTGCACCCAAAACAAACTGGATTTCATTCCTTCATAACGAAGTGGTGAGCTGGTAGGAGTGTTTTTTTCTCTCTTCGCTATTCATGGATTAAGGATCTCTTCCCCTGGACTGAACTGATGAAACAAGGAACTCTCAACCCCCATCAAAGTATTTTAAGTCCTTTTTTCCAAAACTTTTTTTTACCAGCTGTTTGTTGTATTTTGTTCCATTTACTCCTTTTCCAAAACATGAATAATGTACCATTTAATTTAAAGGGGACCTATTATGCAAATTTTTTTACCCTTTGTATTGAGTTGTGGACTCCTATAGAGCAGCTACACACAATAACCCGCATAGAAAACTTTCTAGATCTTCCAAAATCAGCACCTATTCCAGCTGTATTTCCTGTCTGTTTTAATTTATTCCACCCACAGCCCGCCTCCAGGCACGCCAACTATGCTGTGATTGGTCACAAGTTCTTCCTAACTACGTACAAACCCCACTTTCTAATACAGAATAGTGTGTTCAGGAGTTGTCGCTCACACTTTGTCAATAGCACCGCTATGTGCGCTGGAGCGCCGGAGAACCAACAATTCGGTGGATATTTCACGTTTGTGTTCACAAAAACAGTCCCGTGTGAAATGCTGTTGATAGATCTCTCTTGTTCCAATAACTTCTGCCTGAGCTTGCCTCATTACCAGAGAAGCAGAACGCGGGGGAGGGCAGAGAGTGTATCGTGTCAACAGCCACGCCCATAAGGAAGCCCGCTCCTCTGTGACATCACAAAGGAACAGTTTGGCAACGCCCTCTGAAACCGAGCGCCTTGAGCCATCCCAAACTTCTTTCAGGGCTCACTTCCAAATGCGCAAACCTCATTATCTGAGACAAAATAAATAAATACAACATTCTAATTACATTTACAGGTCAGAAAAGTGGAACAAGCACAACAGGTCTCCTTTAAACTTACTCTGTTTGCCTGCTTCAATCATACCAGTTTGACTTCCGCGTGCAGTCAAATTGCATATAGTACATATAGCAGGGGTCTCAGACTCCATTTACCTGGGGGCTACTGGAGGTAGAGTCTCAGTGAGGCAGGGCTGCATCACGTATTGGGAGTGATGACAATAATATATTGGTAGAGTAATGATATCAATCAAATAAATTAAGAAATAATTATAAACAAATAATTATTATAAAAAATTATTATAAAAAATAATAGATATATTTTTGCTGCATTCAGCTGGGATAGGCTCCAGCTTACCTGTGACCCTAATGAAGACAGGCGGTATAGAAAATAAGTGGAATTTTCTACCACATGACTCATTTAGTTCAGTGTAGGCTTTTGTGAGCATCCTACGAGTAAAAAGCTGCACAAAGCTGCACATGTTTGAGACCGTGATATAAAAATGTAACCAATTGGTCGCTCATTTTTTCCTGTGAATTTAGAATTGCTCTTTCACCAAGCAAAAATATGTTTTTTTCCGATTACTCATTTAATTTAAAACAATTTCATTTCAACAATTTTCATTTATCACTGTCAGTGATATATCACTTGTTGCTAGGCAGAGTACTTGTCTTTTCTTGACGGCAACATCCATCATGCAAAGAAGGCGCGCCACATGCCCAACGACCACATTAAAGTAGACAGAATCACGCTGGCTAAATGAGTTGACCATGCCATTTTTATTCATGAGCACACGTAAAGGTCACGACTCTCTCTGCGATCTTTAACTAAAGGTCACTCTGGGATTTATTCGCCCCTCAAAATCATGCAAAAAAACACAATTTCTGGTAGAGTTTCTAGACACTTCATTAGGTACACCTGAAAGGCGGAGAGGCGGGGTACACCCTGGACTGGTAGCCAGCCAATCACAGGGCACATATAGACAAACAACCATTCACACTCACATTCATACCTATGGACAATTTGGAGTCGCCAATTAACCTAGCATGTTTTTGGAATGTGGGAGGAAACCGGAGTACCCGGAGAAAACCCACGCATGCACGGGGAGAACATGCAAACTCCACACAGAGATGGCGAAGGGTGGAAGTGAACTCGGGTCTCCTAGCTGTGAGGTGTATGCGCTAACCACTCGACTTCCAATGTGGAAAAGTGAAGTAGTGGAAAAGTGAATAAGTTGTATGGAAAATAATTTGGTGGAATATGCCTGGTGTAATGATGCTACGACTTTGAGGATACTCCATGTATGACATCTATGCTCATGTCAGTGTATGACAAAATGAGAACATGAGCATCTTTGGGCTGGTGCACCGAACAAAGAGCAGTTGATCACATGACACACACACATTTCACATCATCATTCCATGTACAATAACAATAACCTCTAAAATTATTCATAGGTATGAATGTGGCTGCGAATGAATGATTGTCTATATGTGCCCTGTGATTGGCTGGCCACCAGTTCAGGGTGTACCCTGCTTCTGCCTAAAGTCAGCTGGGATAGGCTCCAGCATACCCCCTCACCTTAGTGAGCATAGAAAAAGAATGGGTGATTACACCCACGTGGTACTGTATATAAAATAAGTAATAATGAAGTAATAATTACCTCCAATGTCAGGTCTGAGCTTCCTGTCGTACTCCTTGAGCAGGTTATTAAGTATCTCCGTGGCATCAGACTGCTGAGATTTAGGAGCCAACATCTGCTTGACGGTGACGTCCTCGTAGAGCTCGTCGTAGTCCACCGTGAGACCGCTGTGAAGACGTCAAGATGTTTACTCAACAAGCTTTTAATTGCATTGAAGGGACCAGCTTACCTTGTGTTGAGAGCCGCGAGGAGAAGCAAACAAGGCACCAATTTGGGGGACATGCTGGTCGGAGAGGAAGCAAAAACAAGTCTACAAGTCCTCCCAAAGACACCTCATGATTTCCACGAAGGACATTTTCCCAAACATCCGAATCTAAGCCGCGCGTAAAGCTGGCGGGAACGGATGCTGGTTTTACGCAGACCCACTTTACGCGCCGCCCTCAGTCAGCCCCGGTCCGAACTATCCCCCTCCATCACAACATAACAATGGACACGTGTCTAGACATGTCCTCGTGTCACTACATGGCATGTTTGTCTGCTCCTGCTGGTGGCGCGAGGGAAAAACCCGCGCGCGGCACTTTTCCCGCCGACTTCTCCTCTGGGGCCAGGGGCGGACCTAGAGAAGGCATCACCGGGGTGGCCAGTTGCTTGCTTACTTTCCAATGTGTCCGTTTTATCTGCAGTTCGTTATTACACATATGAACTCGTGCATGGTAATAATAGAAGGAAAACATCTTACCAAAATAAAGAGATATCAGTGATGCAATTTGTCTGCATGGAAATTATGTAAATCCAATTCATCCAGGGGTGTCCAGACTTTTGTGAACAATGAAAAGATGCAAGTTTAGTATGTTTTGCTAAGAAGTTATACAAGTTACATATTCCAAGAAAAAAATGCAGCAAAAGTTTCATCTTTGCCATGTAGATAAAAAGATATATTATTAATATCTACTTCGCTCTTTTTTTCATGTTGTTTTTTCATTCATTCATTTTCTACCGCTTTTCCTCACGAGGGTCGCGGGGGGTGCTGGAGCCTATCCCAGCTGTCTTCGGGCGTAAGGCGGGGTACACCCTAGACTGGTCGCCAGCCAATCACAGGGCACATATAGACAAACAACCATTCACACTCACATTCATACCTATGGACAATTTGGAGTCGCTAATTAACCTAGCATGTTTTTGGAATGTGGGAGGAAACCGGAGTACCCGGAGTACCACGCATGCACGGGGAGAACATGCAAACTCCACACAGAGATGCCCAAAGGTGGGATTGAACCCTGGTCTCCTAGCTGTGAGGTCTGTGCGCTAACCCCTAGACCAGGGGTCGGCAACCTTTATTATCAAAAGAGCCATTTTACCCACACGCTTACTAAAGGAAAACAGATAGGAGCCGCAAAACATCATTTAAAAACAATATCTTATAAACTTTTGAAAGTTTGAATCAGTTTTAACGCCAAATTTTTACACCAAATTGTTGCTTCTCGTCACATGTGAGCTCTTTGAGCTCATCCAATCACAAGTCAGAACTCATTCACTTCAATTCATTCAGGGTCTCACAGAAAGTCAGATTAAAAAAAAAAAACTCATTAAAAAATGCATATTTTTTCCCATTAGGGTATTTTAAAAAAATACTTGAGTGTTGTGAAGGGAGCCACAACAAAGTGGCTGAAGAGCCACATGCGGCTCTGGAGCCAGGGGTTGCTGACCCCTGCCCTAGACCACCGTGCCGCCCCATGTTGTTTTTTATTTTCCAAATATTTCAACATTCTTCTTATTTTTTGCAAAAAATAATATTTGACCTCTATCCTACTAAATGACATCATCTTTCCTAATATTATTAATGTTATTGTTGTAAAATTATGACTTTTGGTATCTCTAGAATATTTTGACTTCATTCTCGTAAAATTACAGCTGTTATTTTTTCACTTCTGCTAATGTTTTTTGTAATTTTTCAACTGTTTCAACTTTCCTCTTGTAAATTAGTACAATATTAGTACTTTATACCCGTAATGTGAAACATGAAGACATATTTCTTTCCTTTTTCTGTGAATTATAACACGAAAAAAGTAGTTCATATCAGCTAGCTTACAATGTTGTCATTGGGATACATTGTGATCATTAACACAGACACTGGTGATAACATGTAATAGTTGCAGTATCCTATTGGATTTTGATGACTTTCTAGGCTAAGCGACGAAAAACCTGAAACTCGAGCAGCATTTTGAAATGAAATGCTTATTATAAATAATATAAAAAACAGTGGTAAGTAAGAATGTATAACAAGATTTTTTTCCCACAAGACATACATCATAGCTCTCATCGCTCTCAAGTCTCTCCCCTCCCCATTTGGATGTGCATTTGCAATAGGTGGCGCTATAACTGCTGACGTTAAGGCCATTTTGTTTCACTAATAAATTATTCAGTGCAAGTGTGTACTTGTGTATTAAAGGCCCCAAGTTACACTGAATCGTTTTCAAAGTTGTGGTGTTAGTGGTAGTATCTTGTCAGTTTGTTAGTTAAAGTTATTTTTTTATCCAGGTGTAGCTATCACAACTTGCTTACTTATATACTTTTGCCAATACAATAGATTATGGTGTAATATGTATTATTCTAATTGTATGTACAATCAGCAGTCTTGGTGACTTTCATCCACAGGCTGATGCTGCCCTCTGTTGGTCAAGAAGAGATACGCAGGCATGTGCAATTCACCATATTGAATGGTTTAATTTTTTTTATAAAATTTTAAAAGAAATACTATAAATAGTATTAATACTGAAAACTACATATAAATAATATATATTTTTAATAATTATATTTTACATAATATAACTTACATATATAAAATTACCGTTTTAAAAATAATATAATACTATTGTACACATAAATATAATATATGTTATTTATGTTATTATATCATATCTATTATTAATATTATATATACATATAATTAATACTGATCATATATAATTAAATATTATAATAATCCCAAATTAATAAATGAGGTTTTATCTTTTTATTTGTTACATTTATATATTTTTGCACCCTCTTGTATGGTAGTTTTCTAACATGGCTTTTAAAAAATATGTTAAATTTTGAAGAGAAGAATAAATATTTGTGTTACTTTATTTACAGTATTTTATTTTTAATAGTTATTGTTAGTACCAATTCCAAGGGTAGTGTCGGTATTGGATGGATACAAGCGTGATGAGTTTTCTTTTTTTTAATGTTTATTTTAGCAAATTTTAGTTTTGCTCAGACTACTACATTTTTGATAGTGTTATATTTTTGTACAGTATATTGTTATATTTTCATAGAATGTATAGTTATATTTTGTACAGTATATAGTTACATTGTCAGGGCCAACTTTGACCCCAAAATGTTATAATATTATGAAATAAAACATAACATATTATCATATTATCTCCAAAATGAAAATACTTACTTATTTATATATTTAGAAAAATAATCAAAAATAATAATCAAATAATAAATAAATAAAATAAATAAAATAAATAAAATAAATAAAATAAATAAAATAAATAAAATAAATAAAATAAATAAAATAAATAAAATAACAATTTGTTTTGTCTATTGATTGGGTACGCCACCTCTAGATCCCAGCTGGTGTCAGAATGTGTAAAGTGTATGTTTACAGTATTTTGGGGGCCGATCACCAGCATGGAGTACACACCACTCCTCACCGTCCCTCAGACTTGAGATTGATGTCATTTGGCGCCATCGGTGGCAGCTTAACTCGCTGTATAGAAATGGAAAAAGCAACTTAAACGGAGCTAAATCCTTGACAAGCAGATGTGAGCCAGATGTTCCGAACCCCCCGCCCCTGCACCCACCCAAGATGGATTTAATAGTCCGCTAACTGGAGGCCGCATGATGTGATGCATGCGTGTAATCAAGCAAGAAACGCCACGTGCAGCCCGTTGTTCCATTAAGTAAGATTAGGCTTGTGTGTGTGTGTGTGTATGTGTGTGTGTGTGTGTGTGTGTGGGTTGTCACGTCAAATGCACAAATGTATCTTAATATAATTCATGCGCTATTTCCACATATTTAGGACCAGCACACACACAAAAATACATTTCATTCACTGACTATGCTGCCAAATAAGACACCATACTGTATAACAGAGGTCTCAAACTCACAGCCCACGGGCCAAATGCGGCCCGCGGGACGCTAGTTTGAGGCCCCCGCCTTGATATGAAAGTTTAATTTGTTAATTTGTTTCATTTGTTTTTTGATTTGCTTATTTATTTTTCCATCTTAATTTGTGTCGAAAAATAGAAATTAACATGAAACGTTTATTTAATAATTTAATAATAAATAAAAATTAATTTGTTCATTTGTTTCACTTGTTTCATTTTTTTTTTGATTTGCTTATTGATTTTTTCCATCTTATTTTTTTTCGAAAAATAAAAATAATTTAATAATAAATAAAAATTAATTTATAATCATTTATAATGATTTATAATAATTTAATGTTTTATCAGAGCTTTTCCAAAGAACCAAAGCACTAAAAAAGTGGAGGGTATAGCAGAAGACTATTATATTATATATATATTAATATTTAATATAATTAATATTTATAAATATTTTTATTATATTTTTATTTTTTTTCTTTATATATATTATTTATTATTATTATTATTTTTTTTACCTAATGCGACCCAGCCTCACCCAGACCTTAGCTCCAGTGGCCCCCAGGTAAATTGAGTTTGAGAACCCTGCTGTATAACATGCATACATAACATACATACAGTATAACACCTGTACATTTTACACTTGCAATATGTGAGCAATATGTGTGAGGCATACTAAACAGAAAAGGGGAGGGTTCTCAAGCTAAAGCTAACTCTTTTATTGCAAATGTTAATCCAAAATCAGAGGAAAACGTCAATGTCAAGCTAGGGTTTAAGGATAGGCTAGGGAGTGAGAAGTGTGTCAAAATGAGACATTATGACTAAGACACCCTTTCATCCATTTCTTACTTTGTTAGACAATTGATTACCTGTTAACCTGATACCACTTCATCAGCTCCCGACACTACCCGAGCCGCACCACGTCAGTTTCCAACGCTCTCGTCACCTCTGGTCCCTGTTCCATGCCACTTCAAGGCGAGGGTCAGGCTTCCTCTGATCCTTTAAAGGGGACCCATTATGCTTTTTCCACTTTTGTGACCTATAAATGTAGTTAGAATGTTTTATTCTCGTGTTAAACCATGCTAAAGTTTCAGATAAGAAAGTTAGCGCATTTGGAAGTGAGCCCTGAAAGAAGTTTGGGATGGCTCAAAACGCTCCGTTTCAGAGGGTGTGGTAAAACTGCCCCTTTGTGATGTCACAGAGTGGACTTCCTTATATGGGTGTGGCTGTCTACCCTCCCCTAAGCTCTGCCTCACTTTGTGTCGCAATAGCTGGTAAGGGAAAGGCACATTTGTTTCCAATTTGTTTCCATCACCATCAGGCACAAGTGCTTGGAGTTCCTGATTCCCTGAAATGAAATTTTAATCTGTCAACGGAATTTTAAACTGGATTGTTTCGTGGACATGGGCCAGTATGCAGCTGGACTAGATGATAAACTTGCTGAAGCCCTACACCAGGGCTTGAGTCAGAAGGGCAAGCAGTAAGTAACAGTTTATCCGTGTCTTAGCTGTCTTTATTTTGTGGAAGTCGAGTAGCAAAAGCGCTTGTCTGTGTAGCATTATAGAGTGTGCATACAGGGAGCAGTGTTACTAATAGATAATAGCTAATAGTTTCCCACCACAATTAGTGGCCAAAAATGCTAAAATGCTAAAGCTACTTACCGTTAAGAGACATCTCAAAGTAACTTTTTTTCTTGAGAAACATCGGACTGTCCAGTCTCTACTTCCGGATCGGATTCAGCATCCAACACATATGGCTGTATGTTAAAAGCTGACAGCGCGCTAACCAATCGGCTAGCATTATTTATTGCTTCGGATATTTGCATTTAAAGACAAGCCCATATTTGAAAATACACTTCATTATGATGGGACAGATACATCCATGTTCTGTGGAAAATCAGTCACAAAATCATTGAAAAGCGACTAAATGCTAGTACAAGGAGGTCCTCGGTCTATTCCATTCCTTGCGGTCTATCTTGATATCTTGCAAATGAAGTCGCACTGGCATCAGAGACGTAACGACTGGAAAAAAGTTGACTAAAAAGAACACAGAAATGTTGTCCTTCCTGTATTTGTCTGTCTTGACATTCTTAAAACGTGCACACCTAACTAGTTCATTCATCATTTACAGGAGTTTGTAATTAATCATGAAACTTCCAAACAATAGGGTGCACGGTAATCTACCAAAAATGAAAGTAAAGACGCTCTCCTATTAAAAATACAGCACAATAAAAGTGGACCAATGGTGTGGTGAATGGACGGGATGGAGAGCAAAGGCAACAACGTTAGCGTGGCGTTCTTTTACAAAAACCTAGCAAAGCAGCTTTGGGCTAACAACACAGCATTTTTCACCAGCTGTCCTTTTTGGATGTCGACAAACATAAAAACTCCAAAAAAAGCTGCCAGTTGACCTAAGACAGGGGTGTCCAAAGTGCAGCTCGGGGGCCGTTTGTGCCCCACAGCTTGCTTTTAATGGACCTCAACAAATAAGAAATTAAGATTAGGCCACACTAGAAGGAAATAATACAAGTATCCATGTAAAAATAGGCTTTTTCACCTAGAGCAGGGGTCTCAAACTCGCGGCCCGCAGGCCAAATGCGGCCCGCGAGACGCTACTTTGAGGCCCCCACCTTGATACCAAAGTTTAATGTTGAAATGACAGCTTAAAGCTGTGTGAACATGATTTTGCCCCGCCCATACTGTTACCCTACCCTGTTACCCCGCCCTGTTTTTGCTTTGGATTAGCAATGAAGCTAAAAGCTTATGACGCTGGGTACAAATAAATACAGGAAATGATTTGGAATAAAACGGAAAATACACGTCAAGATAAAGCATCTCATCAAACATGTTAAAGTTACGACGCTGCTCCCAGATGGAACTGAGTACGATGCTAACTTGCTAATTGGGTCAAATTATTAAGTTTCATTAATGTTCATGTTAAAGGTTAAATAACTGTTAATACTGTGCATTTGAATCGGAAAAAAATAATTTCTCCACTAACTGTATGTGGTTTCTTACGTTTTTCTTATTTGCTGTTTTATTATTATTTTACTTATTTATTACTGATTGATTGATTTATTGTCTTTATTCTTAATTTGTTTATTTATTTATTTTTATCTTATTTTGTGTATAGAACAATAAAAATTAAGATATTTGAGAACAGTGGAATGTTTTATCAGATATTTTGGTGTGGAAAACCGGAACCAAAGTACTGAAAAAGTGTAGGGTATAGCAGATTTTATGATTTTTCTTCCAGTTTTTAATAAATGCATTTTGGGTTTTTTTTTTAAACCTGATGCGGCCCGGCTTCACCCAGAACCTAGCTCCGGTGGCCCCCAGGTAAATTGAGTTTGAGACCCCTGACCTAGAGTATAGGACAAAGCTGTCCTATACTTGACTTAGCATGTCTATATGTGTTGCTTTACAAAATATCAAAGTGGTATCCTTTCATTTTTCCCAATGACACCCCGACCCGAGAGGAGAAACAGGAAGCAACATGCATGCAATGAAAGCAAGAAGAAGGCGAATTAGTGAACAAGGGCTTGGCTTTGTGTCTCACTTCCGGCTCCCTTGATGACCGGCTCCTTGTTGAGGTACGTGGCCCAGTACACCAGGTTGAAGGTCCCAAACAGCACCGGGAACACGATCCGGGCCATCTTGTCGATTTTGCTCACGCTGTTGTAGGTCTTTTTGGGGTCGGGGGCCTTGGACTCCTTGAGCTGGACGGACGTGCTGTTGGAGATTGTGGCGATGGACGAATCCTTGGTGATGTTGGCCGTGTAGTTGACTGCGGCTGCGCGGGCGTTATTGGCCTTCTTGGACAGCGCCAACGGGTCCTTGCGCTGTGGGAAACACAAATGATATATCTGCTTTTTCTTTGGCCTTTTTGTTGGTAGGTTGGTTAGCTCTCCATACTTGGGACCAGGAAGAAGACCATAAATATATTTAGAAAAATGTTAAGTTATAATTAACTATTCAATGACAACACAACTAAACACAAAATGCATTTTTTTAAATTACACTTTTTATTATAAAAAATCAAACCTGCTGGCCCGGTGCGAAAAAGTTAAAAACATAACTGAGATTAATTGAGATCTACCAGTGTGGAAAAGGTTATAAAGCCATTTCTAAAGTTTTGGGACTCCAGCCAACCACAGTGTAAAAAGTAACACCGCATTTCAATAAAAGAAAATCACAGCAACAGTAAAATATGGTGGTGGTAGTGTGATGGTCTGGTGCTGTTTTGCTGCTTCAGGACCTGGAAGAGTTACTGTGATAAATGGAACCATGAATTGTGCTGAAGGAGAATGTCCGGCCATCTGTTGGTGACCTCAAGCTGAAACCAACTTGGGTTCTGCAGCAGGACAATGATCCAAGGCATGCCCTTAAAAAGGCTTCATGCTGGAAAAGCCTCCAATGTGGCTGAATGACAACAATTCTGCAAAGATGAGTGGGCCAAAATTCCTCCACAGCGCTGTAAGAGACTCATTGCAAGTTATCACAAACGCTTGATTGCAGTTGTTGCCGCTAAGGGTGGCCCAACCAGTTATTAGCTTTAGGCGGCAATCACTTTTCCACACAGGGACATGGAGCTTTGGATTTTAGTAATTAAAATTTTTATTTAAAATCTGCATTCTGTGTTCAGTTGTGCTGTAAATATGATTATATTTACATGCAAACGTGTAAAAAAAATTATGTGGACTTACTTTAGGCTGCTGGGCCTCCAAGGCCTTCTTGCCATCCCAGGCCCAGCTCCTCTTGGTGAAGTAGTTGACGGTGGCGAACTCAATGAGGGCGGAGAAGACGAAGGCGTAGCACACGGCAATGAACCAGTCCATGGCGGTGGCGTAGGCCACTTTGGGAAGCGAGTTGCGTGCGCTGATGCTCAGCGTCGTCATGGTCAGCACCGTTGTCACGCCTGCAGGGGACGACAGCCGTCATTACGATCCTACACCGAAATGGCGGAGGAAGGCGTGGAGTGTACGCTCACCAAACACGGTGCGCGCCGGTACCGACTCCCTGTTGAGCCAGAAGGACACCTGAGACAGGATGACGGTCATGAAGCACGGCATGTACGTCTGGATCACAAAGTAGCCGATCTTCCTCTTCAGGTAGAAGTGAGCCATCATGACGGTGTACTGACCTGACAAACACCAGCACAGATCCACATTGGTCCAACATGGTAGTCAATTCACTGCATTTGACAAAAATTACAACTTTATTTTTGTTGTTTCTCTTAATATTACAACTTTGAAAAATTCTCAATTCTCAAAACCTCTATGACATTATTTTTCTTCATAATATTATGAGCTTATTCTCGTACAAATTACACTTTTTTCTAATTAGAATAAAACTTTTTCTATTAAATATTTTGACTTTATGTTTGTAAAATTTCTATTTCTGCTGTTTGTTTTTTTAATGTTCCAACTATTTCAAATTTTATTGTCAAAATTGCCCAAATCACAAAATGTACAACTTTGTTTGTTTGTTTCTAATATTACAACTTACAAAAAATTGTTCTTAAAATTCCTCAAATTACAAAATTTACAACTTAATTGTTTGTTTGTTTCTCATATTACAACTTTAAAAAATTCTTTATATTTCACCTCTATGACATTATTTTTCTTCATAATATTATGAGCTTACTCTCGTACAAATTACACTTTTTTTAATTAGAATAAAACTTTTTCTATTAAATATTTTGACTTTATGTTTGTAAAATTTCTATTTCTGCCGTTTGTTTTTTTTATGTTCCAACTATTTCAAATTTTATTGTCAAAATTGCCCAAATCACAAAATGTACAACTTTGTTTGTTTGTTTCTAATATTACAACTTACAAAAAATTGTTCTTAAAATTCCTCAAATTACAAAATTTACAACTTAATTGTTTGTTTGTTTCTCATAATATTACAACTTAAAATAATTCTTTATATTTCACCTCTATGACATTATTTTTCTTCATAATATTATGAGCTTATTCTCGTACAAATTACACTTTTTCTATTAAATATTTTGACTTTATGTTTGTAAAATTTCTATTTCTGCTGTTTGTTTTTTTAATGTTCCAACTATTTCAAATTTTATTGTCAGTATTGCCAAAATTACAAAATGTACAACTTTGTTTGTTTGTTTCTAATAATATTACAACTTAAAAAAAAATTTTCTTAAAATTCCCCAAATTACAAAATGTACAACTTTTTGTTTGTTTGTTTCTTATAATATTACAACTTTTAAAAAACTGTTCTTAATATTTCACCTCTATGACATTATTTTTCTTCATAATATTATGAGCTTATTCTCATAAAATTGAGACTTTTTTCTCATTAGAATACAACTTTTTCTATTCAATATTTTGACTTTATGTTTGTAAAATTTCCATTGCTGCTGTTTTTTTAATGTTCCAACTATTTCAAATTTTGTCACAATTCCCCAAATTACAAAATGTACAACTTTATTGTTTCTCATAATAGTACAACTTTTAAAAAACTGTATATATTTCACCTCTATCACATTATTTTTTTCATAATATTATGAGCTTATTCTTGTACAAATTAGACTTTTTTCGATTAAATATTTTGACTTGATGTTTGTAAAATTTCCATTTCCGCTGTTCCTTTTTTTTTATGTTTCAACTATTTCAAATTTTAGCCTTGAGCTTAATTACACACGGCCCACAATATGACAAATTTCACATATTTTTTCTTTTAAATTTCACCTCTATGCCACTGAAAGGGCATTATTTTGCCTCGTAATATTATGAGTATATTCTCGTAAAACTGCAAGTTAGGATATATCATATTTTAGATTTTTTTTTTAATTTTCTTCATGTAATGATGATTTTATTGCCATTATATTTTTACTAACTTTATCTGCAGCCTAATATTTTTATAAGTGTATTTTTCTTGCAGTTGTTGTTTTATCTTTTTTACTTTTGTTGTTAAATATTTTTACAATGTGCCACGCGCCAATAAACTTTGACGAGCCTCGAGAGAGAAGAGCATGGGAAATGACGTATTACATAGCCTGAAGAGAAGGGTTTATTACAGCCTCATGAACACTGATGATAATAATATTAAGTAAACGGAGCTCTGGTATCGGCATAGTATCAGTATCGGCAGGTATGGATGGGATAGTGTGAATCGCTGTATCTCTCATATCTACCAACTGAAGGTTGCATTTTCTCCAGGCAAAAAGCAAATAAATAAAAATCCTGTCGAGCCAGCGAGCGAGTCCACAGATGACCGCCGCTTTCTCCTGGCAAAATCCGATTTTTGTACCCCGCTAATCCCTTGTCACAATCTGTAGATCCTCTCTCTCCCTCTCTCTCGCTCTCTCTCTCTCTCTCTCTTCCTGTGTGTGTGTATCAGGATCTCTATCGTCTCACATCCTCTCCAGAGCTCGGACGGATCGAGGCGGCAGGTGAGCTCAAGACAGAGGCGGCGTGAGGGCGAGGGCGATGGAGGGTGGCCAAGGGGCACCCTGCTGGAAACTTTAGCACACCATCATCCCCATCATCGTCATACTCATCATGTCCCCGGCGAGACCGACGCCTGTGTGGCCTTTGCTACCACTCGCAGCCTGCAGCCCAGCTCGGTGGCGCCGGGCCCGGGTCTCCCGCGCTCAGATTTGACCCGACCGCCCGGGAGGCGTGGGACGGAACTAAAATGCGTCTCTGGTGGACTTTGGTTTTTGGATTCTGGAGCCCCGTCTGCAGCGAGCTTCCATTCATCGCCGAGAACAACGCGGCCATGCTGGTCAACTGGTGAGTACCAGGCCGGGTCCGTGTGGCGGGGACTCTGTTACTAAGTTGGGCCCCGCCTTGTCCACTCTGAGCTATTCTGGTCCGCCTGAGGACTGTTGGTCGCTCAGATTAGCAACAGCTCAGTATGTCCTGTCCGTGTGCTGAGGTGGCGGCCAGAATGTGTTGTTGTTTATACTTTACTTCTCATAAACTAGGGGTGCCCAAAGTGCGGCCTGGGGGCCTGGGTGCCTGTTTTTTTTTATTGGCCCTCGGCACACTCTGAAAATATTATTTTACCAGAAAACTAAAACAACAAGAAAAAGAACAATAACATTAATAAAGTCAAACAGAATAAAATAGAATACAAGGTGAAAAATTTGTAATATTTTGACCATAAGTTGAAATATTAAACAAAAGTTGTAATATGAGAAAAACAAATAATGTTGTAAATTTTGTTGCAGAAAGTTATAATGTGATGACATTCATTCATTCATTTTCTACCGCTTTTTCCTCACGAGGGTCGCGGGGGGGTGCTGGAGCCTATCCCAGCTGTCTTCGGGTGTAAGGCGGGGTACACCCTAGACTGGTGGCCAGCCAATCACAGGGCACATATAGACAAACAACCATTCACACTCACATTCATACCTATGGACAATTTGGAGTGGCCAATTAACCTAGCATGTTTTTGGAATGTGGGAGGAAACCGGAGTACCCGGAGAAAACCCACGCATGCACGGGGAGAACATGCTAACTCCACACAGAGATGCCCGAGGGTGGGATTGAACCCTGGTCTCCTAGCTGTGAGGTCTGCGCGCTAACCCCTAGACCACCGTGCTGCCAATGTGATGACAATAAAGTCAAAATATTACGGACTGGCAACCAGTCCAGGATGTATTCCGCCTCTTGCTCAGAGTCAGCTGGGATAGGCTCCAGCACCCGCCATGACTCTAGTGAGGATAAGTGGCATAGAAAATTGATGGATGGATGGAAGTTAAGATATTATTGGAATATAATAATAATAACAAAGAAAATTTACAAGACAAAACTTGAAAAATTAAAAAAATACAGCAGAACCCCCCGAACCCCAAAAAACATAATTTTTTGAGGATAAAATAAGAAAACAAAAGTTGTATTTCAACAAGAAAAAAGTAGCAATTTGACAAAAATAAGGGAAAATAAAGTAATTTTAGTACCACAGAGTTGAAATATTAAAAAACAAATCAAGTTGTACTTTTCGGAAAATTAGCTTGGGGACAAAATCATAACATTATGGGAATAAAGCCCAAATATTATGGGAATAAAGTCATAATATTCATTCATTCATTCATTTTCTACCGCTTATCCTCACGAGGGTCACAGTGGGTGCTGGAGCCTATCCCAGCTGTCTTTGGGCGAGAGGTGGGGTACACCCTGGACTGGTGGCCAGCCAATCACAGGGCACATATAGACAAACAACCATTCACACTCACATTCATACCTATGGACAATTTGGAGTGGCCAATTAACCTAGCATGTTTTTGGAATGTGGGAGGAAACCGGAGTACCCGGAGAAAACCCACGCCTCGGGTGGAATCGAACTCTGGTCTCCTAGCTGTGAGGCCTGCTTGCTAACCACTTGTCCAGCCCGTCATAATATTCAGAGATGAACAAGCATTCAAAGAGCCATAAAGCGTCCAGAGTGGGACATTTCCTCTTCTGCACAGGATGCTATTTTACGTAACACATCACTCGCTATGCCCCTTTGCCCCCTTGGCCCCTGGCAGCCAATCCCAGAGCGCTGACATCACTAGATAAAAGCACAACTGCTGGGCCCGGAGTGCGGATTAACCCTGCTGGGACGGTGGGTAAGTGTTTTTTTTTCTATGGACAGCTGGCCGTCCCAAATGATTCCTTCATTCATCGCCTCCGTCCCGCTCCACTCGACACCCCCGGGTGTCTTTGAGAGTACCGATGCAAGCGAGCGACTCACCTCGGCTAGTGTGAATGTCCTCCGTCCCCGCCGTCTGGTCGATCAGGTGGTACTGGTTCAGCCTGGAACCCTCCTCCTCCACCACCACCGACATGGCCGCCCCCTTCGTCCACGTGTAGACCACTTCCGAGACCGGGTATGCGTCTAAAGAAGCCAAAAGGTTTCGGTGTCAGTTCATCTGGAAGTGAAGCAGACGCAAACCTGCTGGACACTTCATTAGGTACACCTGCACATGTGGTGGGGGGCCCCAAAGCGAGGCCATTTGTCGCTAGACAAAGGGTCAACCAGGATACCACACGTATCGTTACATGAGTGTTGTTTGTGTTGGCTTTGATGGGCAGGTGTACCTAATGTTGTGTCCTGTGAGTAATGACACTCTAAATCTAAATATTATGGGAAAAAGTCATAATATTATTAGATGAACATGTACAAATCTTATTTAAGAAGAAAATTACAAAATTGGGAAAAGAGCAAAAAGAGAAGTTAAGTCCTAAATATGCTTCATAGAAAAAAACCCAAAAACCAAAACCTAATTAAATCCAATAAATCCAAAAAATAAAATAAAACAATAAAAATATACAATAAAAATATTTACATCAAATTTGTCATTTTTAGAAAAAACAGGTTGCAGTAAAGGTCTCAAAATTAAGTCAAAATATGACAATTAAAATTACGAAAAAAATGTCAAAAAAGAAATCTATATTTTTATAATCTATATTTTTTCAAAAAACAAGAGCGAAAAATATTTTAAAAAACAGCTGTAATTTTATAATTTTATGATAAAATATTATGAGCTGAAAGTCATATTCTAATGAGAAAAATGTTCAAATAATTTCAGTAGCATGGAGTAAGAGCATAGAAGAATATATGGAAAATTACAACCAAAATAAATCAGATAAAGAATAAAATAATTGAGTTAATTCATGGAATTGCATTAAATTAGATGGAATTGAATGAAGGTTAATTCAACTGCATCAGCATAACCAAGTGCTGGAGTTCAGTATAAACATGACAGAGCAATTATTTCTGTCATTCAAGAACACGAGCTTCCTACATGTCGGCGTCGGTTGCATCCTACGGGTTACCAAAGTGACGCCGCCGTCACACATCACCTGACCTTTCACCTGTTCCGCTTGGCCACACACAAGATTAGCCTCGTGCGCTTGTTAAGACGCCAGTTGACACGGTTGTACACGTTAGGAGGACGCCAAAACCGGACTTGGACTCAAGGGTCCCAAGCTTGACAACGCCTTCAAGGCTGCAACCCTGAATCCCCAAAAGTGTCCCCCTACCGCCCCCTGAAGGTGTAAAAAGGCAAACGAATGGAAGACTTGTGCATTTTTAACCCTTAAAAGAGAGGAATGCACATGGAACCCGCTTGGAAAGCAAAACCCCTCTCAGGGCGCTAAATCTGTGTCCAATCTTAGAGCACTAATCCAGCAAGTGTGGTGTCAGAAGACTTTGCAGATTGTCTTGAATATCCCCTGATTGACCCCAGGCCCGGTCCGCCCGCCCGCCCACCCGCCGGGATTATTGTCTCCAAGCAGCCGGCGCCCTCATCTCTTTACTTGTGTGTACGTCTACTTCCTGATAAGGCAAGCTATGATTGGTCAAAACAACAAAACCTCGCTCCTATTTAAATAATAACATAGCATGGGAAGGTTACAGATGCGTCTCAACATTTCCCAGCAGGAAGATGCTTTGACAAGACGTGATGTTGTGTAGCTATTCAATTGTAATCTAAGATCATTCCATTGCATTGATACTAGGAAATAAAGCATTGATTATGTAACGATTATTTTAATACTTGATTAATTGGTCGATTATTTTTTTGATTAATTGATTAATCGGATTTGAAAAAAATAAATATTTTGCCTTTTAGGAGCAGTCCCATAAAAAAATGAATGAATTGACGTCCAAAGATACAAGAAATTCTAGTGTTGTTTCATGCAGTAAGATCAGTTAATAAACACGGAGCTACATATCCGGAAGTCCTCGGTAGCGCTTGGGAGTGTGACCAATCACAGCAGAGTGGGCGTACTTACAGAAGAGTAAATGAAATAGGCCGTTTGGATTGGAAGCTGGAAGCCAATGGAAATACTGCAGAAAGCAATGCAGAGTCTGGAAGATCTAGAAAGCTTTCTGTGCAGGTTATTGTGTGTAGCTGCTCTATAGGAGTCCACAACTCAATACAGAGGGATGAAAATGAATCTAACGTGCATGTTTTTGGAATGTGGGAGGAAACCAGAGAATCGAAGCCAGGTCATGCTAACTACTCTGCAACCGTGTAGCTAACACTAACAATTTTTGCTGTTGTTTTCTTGTGAAATTCTATTTTTAGAATGTGCCGTAAGCCAATAAAAAAACAGCAAATAGCTACCCTGAAAAACTGGTCTTTTTAGGGTTCTTTACCTGCATTATTGTTGTTGTTTGGCCGTCGGTGGGGGGTCTTGGAGCATGTACTGCAGCAGTGTATCTCCTGTATTACTTTCATACTAATTTCCCTGTGATACTTGACATAAACCATCGCTTTCCAAAGTGCTAAAGTTTCACTGCCAGCCGTGGTCACTGATAGTAGCTTAGCATCCATGAGAGGTGATTAAGGCGGCAAAGAACAGATCCGCTGCAGCTTTGGGGTTGGGGGTGGGGGTGGGGTCCACAGGGGTCAAAGGATTAGCTCGGGTTAATGGAGTCTGAGAGAAACCGGATGCGGTGCAGGCATCGCTGTGATGTTTATGGCTTACAATCTACAAAAAAAGGAACATTTCATAAAGGCTTTTAGGCCTAATATTCTATATTATTAGTAGTATTTTAGCCTGGATGTCTTGTGTTTATTTGCAGCCTCTTTTTTCAATATTCAAGGGCAAGGGCTTTTTATTTTTACACTGCTTTATTAATTTAGCATTTTTTCTCTCTTTCTCTCTCTTTTCTCTACGTGACACATGACCTATAAGACATGTATTTTGTCTTATATTTTCATATGGTGGCGGGACAAACACACTGAGAGCCATTTCTAAAGCTTTCACTATCTGGATGTAGCTAAACGGAGTTAAATGTTAAATAAATATGTATAATATAATAATATAAATATTAAGAGGCTAAGTAATAATAATGATTGTCTTTGTTATAATGTAAATAAATATATTCATATGAATTGTGCAATAGTAATAATAATTAATTGAAACAAACTATGGACATATGTAAATATACATTTCATATAATTAATATGAATAAACACTGCATACATAATAAATACATCTGAATAATTGAATAGTTTATCTAAATTAATTGAATGCTAATATTAACAAACAGCAAATAATACATAAATGTTTTTTTAACTTTAAAATAAACCATAAATATACATATTTAATTAAGTTAATTTTACCAAATTCATATAATACAAATATATATTCAATAAATATGAAAAAATGAATAGTTAATATAACACATACTAATCTTAACAATAAATAATATTTAAAAACAATCACAAAATATTGACATTATTTTCTATTATTTTAATGGAATAAATCAATGTAAATATGTAATAATTCTGCAACTTTAATCAAATGAATATGACTAGACATGTATATATAATAAACACATGTTCAATTAATACTTGCTATAAATACATTTAATACCAATAGTAACAATAAACAATATTAAAATATCATTAAAAATATTGAAAATATTTTTCAAATGTTTAATTTAAATTAAATAAACAATAAATATAATTCAATATAAATATTGAATGAATTAATTCAGTGTAATTCAATAGAAATAATATGAATAGAAATTGACACAGTGAAAAACAAATATTAATAAATAATATAAAGACATTGAATACTAATATTGACAATAAACAAATAGTAAAAAATATGGATTTTTTTTATTTTTTTATGATTTGTGCAGATTGATTGTTTTCCATTGGATGCAAAGGGTGCAGGCGTAGCCAATCAGGCGTAGCCAATCAAGCATAGTCAGTCAGGCGTAGCCAATCAGGCGTAGCCAATCAGACATAGCCAATCAGACGTAGGCAATCAGGCGACCAGTGAGGGACGTCTTGCATTTGAACGACCTTGCAATTAACGCAAGTAGTTTTGAGCTTGATTGCTTCTGGTTGACGCATCCAATTAGTGGCGGCTAAAGGGGGGCGTGGGAGTGGCCGAAGGTCACAACCCCGTGGGCGACACCTCAGTCTATATGACTCTTAATCTCACACCGCATGTTGCAGATGCTCATGTGAGCCTTTGCAGCCATCTTGATGAAATGTTAAATAAGAAGCGTGCACTTCCTGTCTCACCTCCTGCAAGTGCTCCCTTATTGGTTGAGTTGTGGTGCCCAAAATGAAAAGACGCTCTCTACCATGGCATCGGTATACGTTGAAAACATGAATCAATCAAAGTGTGGACACTCACAGCTTCCAAACTTAAGGGGACAGGCGTGTGCGTCCATGGGGAAGTCCTCCAGTTGCATGGGACACTCTGCTGATATGGTCAGTCTGAAAACCAGAAGACCAGAATATCTTCATTTATTATTGTTGTTGTTATCATTATTATTCATTTAGGTTGCTCTGCAAAGATAAAAGATGATGAAATGATGTGTTTGTCAGTAAAAGTGAGAATTGAAGGGAGCAGCCTTAACTGCTACTGCCATCTTGTGGACACAAGTGGAATGACCTGTCTTAATATCGATACAGTGACGGGTGAAGTTGGGTTTTTTAAAAATAATGTAATAATGGAATACATAAAAAAATGTGGTTGTATTACATTTTGTTAGTTATTTTTAAAATTTTTAACACAACACAGTATTGTATACTTGTTCTTTTTTAATGTATGTCATTTAAAATAGTATTGCAATTACTTTTTTTTTGGGGGGGGGGGATGTGTACACTGAGTGTAAACTGAGTATGTGTGTGTGTGTGTGTGTGGATGGATGGATGTGTTTAGTTGGTGGTCTTGCTTGCTGTTTGTCCTACATTGCCCTCCTGTGGACACTAATGGGACTGCAGAAAAAGTACAGAAAAGCCTCGCATCTCATGCGTGTGTAAAACGAATAAAATACAAACCCTGAGTCCTACAGTATCCACTCACTTTTTACAGCAGTTAACCATCAAACAAGTACAAAAAGAAGCTAACTAACTTATGACATTGCTAACTGTCATAAGAGTGCAACAGAAAGCTAACCCTTCACATTTCAGCTCTGATAAAGGCCAAGCAAAAAAGAAAAATAACGCTCACTTTCTGGTATCTAACTGTCATACAAGTGTAAAAAGAAGTTCAAAACGCACTTTTTAGCTTCTTTAACAGTTAAACAAGTGTAAAAAGAAGAAAAACGCACTTTCTTGTGTCATTAAGCTAGCTTCACTTTTTTAGTATTGTTGAGGGTCAAACACGTGTAAAATGTAGTTAAGCAATCGCATTACACTGTGGTTAGCTGTCATTTGAGTGTAAAAAGAAGCTAGTCCTTCACATTTTAGTATTGTCATTGTTAATTGTCATACAAGTGTAAAAAGAAGCCAATCCTTCACATTTTAGCATTGTTAATTGTCAAACAACTGTAAAAAGAAGCTAAACCTTCACTTTTTAGCATTGTTAATTGTCATACAAGTGTAAAAAGAAGCTAATCCTTCACATTTTAGCATTGTTAATTGTCAAACAAGTGTAAAAAGAAGCTAATCCTTCACTTTTTAGCATTGTTAATTGTCATACAAGTGTAAAAAGAAGCTAATCCTTCACATTTTAGCATTGTTAATTGTCAAACAAGTGTAAAAAGAAGCTAATCCTTCACTTTTTAGCATTGTTAATTGTCATACAAGTGTAAAAAGAAGCTAATCCTTCACATTTTAGCATTGTTAATTGTCAAACGACTGTAAAAAGAAGCTAAACCTTCACTTTTTAGCATTGTTAATTGTCATACAAGTGTAAAAAGAAGCTAATCCTTCACATTTTAGCATTGTTAATTGTCAAACGACTGTAAAAAGAAGCTAAACCTTCACTTTTTAGCATTGTTAATTGTCATACAAGTGTAAAAAGAAGCTAATCCTTCACATTTTAGCATTGTTAATTGTCAAACAAGTGTAAAAAGAAGCTAAACCTTCACATTTTAGCATTGTTAATTGTCAAACAAGTGTAAAAAGAAGCTAATCCTTCACATTTTAGCGTCATTAATTGTCAAACAAGTGTAAAAAGAAGCTAAACACGTACTTTCCAGCGTTGTTAACTGTCATATCAGTGTAAAAAGAAGTTGAATATGCACTTTTTAACATCGTTAACTGTCATACAAGTGTAAAAAGAAGTGAATTCTTCACTTTTCAGCATTGTTAAGGGTCAAACAAGTGTAAAAAGAAGATAAACACTAACTTTCCAGCATGTTAACTGCCACACGAGTGTAAAAAGAAGCTAAACTTTCACTTTTTTAGCATCGTTGAGGGTCATACAAGTGTAAAAAGAAGTTAAACCT
The DNA here is from genome assembly GCF_030265055.1 of Doryrhamphus excisus. Lineage (NCBI taxonomy): Eukaryota > Metazoa > Chordata > Actinopteri > Syngnathiformes > Syngnathidae > Doryrhamphus > Doryrhamphus excisus. Next base: position 22,210,098 of record NC_080470.1, read on the forward strand.
TCACCTTTTAGCATTGTTCAGGGTCATAAAAGTGTAAAAAAAACCTAAACAATCACTTTCCAGCGTGGTGAACAGTCATGCCAATGTAAAACGAAGTTAAAAACACACTTTCTAGCATCGTTAACTGTCATACAAGTGTAAAAAGAAGCTAAACACTCGCTTTCTGGCATGGTTCACCTTAGTTGAGCACCAGGCCCAAAAATGAGTCATGTGAGATCCAAACGGTGTTTATTGTATTTCACACGACTCATTCTTGAGCGTCAGCAATTGTCGTACAAGTGTAAAAATAAGTTAAGCAGTAGCAGGGGCGCCTGCCATGATATGCGGTGATACAGGCTGAGACGTACCGCATGGTGTAGAGCAGCGTTCCGTCGTCTTGCAGCCTGAGCAGCTTGTTGGGCGTGGTCATGTTATGCGCGATGGACTTCTTGCCGTTGAGGAAGAAGGTGTCGGGGGTCCAGATTTTGCTGGCCAGGAGGTTGTTGAGCGCCAGGGTCTTCATGGGACCCTTAAAGCAAAGACGCTCGTCCTTCCAGCTCTGGCGGAAGAACACGTCGATGGTGTATTCCTGCGGCAGGACCGACATTTCATCACCACTTTATCAAATATTGTGCAATATTTCAGAGCTCCGTACCATTTCCGTGTCGGAGACGGGACCGAAGCTTGTGACAAAAATGTTGGTTTTGATCTCTGTCACCTTTTCTGCAAGATGGGAAGAAAATATATTGGATACAAACACCAATAATGGGACCTCATATGTACTAATCATCCCGTTCATTTCGCAAAGACGCATTACTAGTTTGAACCACAAGAGGGCACTGTTGTTTACTTTACCGACGGCACACAAATACAAATTATTATTTTTTCCTTTTTAATGTCAACCAAAATTTTAGATGATCTCCTTGCTTAAAAATACATCTCAAAATATTATAACTTATTATACTATAATAATTGTATTTATTTTGTAATATATGTATATATTGTATAAATTATACATACAGTTTTATTCATTTATGTATGTGTTTTTATTATGTATTTTTGTATATTATATTTAGTGTATATATAATTATTCATTCATTCATTCATTTTCTACTGCTTATCCTCACGAGGGTCGCGGGGGGTGCTGGAGCCTATCCCAGCTGTCTTCGGGCGAGAGGCGGTATATATTTGTAAAATATTCATATATCTACATTTAAAAACGTATTTACTTATTTATTTACAATGACTCTAATTTAATATAAATCATACTTTTTCTGAATGATATATATTTATGTGAATATTTATATTTTTATTGATGTATTTATTCACTTATTCATCTAAATGTATATATGTTTCATTAATTCATTTTCAACCGCTTTTCCTCACAAGGGTCGCTGGGGTGCTGGAGCCTATCCCAGCTGTCTTAGGGCAAGAGGCGGTATATATTTGTAAAATATTCATATATCTACATTTAAAAACGTATTTACTCATTTATTTACAATGACTCTAATTTAATATAAATCATACTTTTTCTGAATGATATATATTTATGTGAATATTTATATTTTTATTTATGTATTTATTCACTTATTCATCTAAATGTATATATGTTTGTATAACTATATTATTTACTTCATTCATTCATTCATTCATTTTCTCCCGCTTTTCCTTGATATATATTTATGTGAATATTTATATTTTTATTGATGAATTTATTCACTTATTCATCTAAATGTATATGTTTGTATAACTATATTTATTTACTTATTTATGTATAATTACTATTATGATTTATTATTAGGAAATCATTTCAATGATGACAATAACATGAAAAATAGTTACACATATCGGTATTGGTATTGGCTGATATCGATATAGGAATATCGGACATCCCTACTTTTGAGCATTACTTTCAATAAATACTGTTACATATGCTTTTTGAATGGAAATGTGACTGCCTCCACAATAATAAATACATATATATTGCATGATACATAATCATATGACCATAATTTCAGTATAAGTACTTCATTTCTCCAGGAAACTGTCAAAAAAAGATTTTGAGATGATGAAGCGGTGTACCTCCCAATCCAGGTCGGAGTCTGTTGTCATATCCATCCAGGAGTCCGTCTAGGATACGTGTGAAGATGGTGATGTTGTCATTTATCTCCGCCTCTCTGGGGGTGCCTGTCACCTCCTGCTGCAGGCTGGACAGCAAAAAAGACAAAAGTTAGAATAAGAGAATAAAAGCCTTTTTAGCAACATTTTTTGCATAAATGTATAAAAAGGAATAAATACATCGAATAACATCTCCATGGGTGTCTCACCTGAGGCGGCAGGCGAGACTCACAAGCAAGGAGCAGAGCCACAGACGCGTCATAGCCAAACTGCGGTCCATTCCATCGCCCATTCCTGCAATAAAACCCTTCATCATCACCGCGTGGACAAATCATCACTAAAAAGACGCCATATATATTTCATATCTTGCCCATCCATTCATTTTCTATGCTGCTTATTATACTCACTAGATATACGGGGTGGGCCAAAAGTGGGGTTAGAGTTACTTCATTATCTGTTACATTAACTCTATAACTTTCAGCTTGTCTTACTAAACCAGAGGTAGGGAACCTATGGCTCGGGAGCCAGGTAGGGCTCTTTTGATGACTGTATCTGGCTCTCAAGCATTTCTTACCCCAATAAAAATGTATTTTTGCTAACATTTTAAAGTAAACCATCACAGAAATGACTGTTAAAAATAATATTCAAAATCAACAACTTTCTTATGAATTTTAAGTCGTCCATCTATATTCTACTGCAATACGGCCGACCATATCTATCTTTCCTGATGATATTTTCCAGGTCAAACACCAAAACTTGATTATTACTGGGTAATGCGGTAGTCTACCTCGGTCATTGAGATGTCAACATGTAAATATAAACTTTCCTCCTTTAGTCAAATAGTCACCTAACTAAAGCTGCAGAAGCAAGCGTTCTGGCAAAGATGGCCAAAATAATGAAATATACTGAGTATGGTTCAAAACTATGCAGCAGCAGAAGTTGCACTAATGGCAACAAGTATTAGATTTATTATTAGACACTGCGCTGCTGGCCGTGTGCTGGCCACACCCCATTGGCGTGAGGTAGTGTGCCTGGTCTACATAATTAGAGCCCATTATATCTAAAACTGTTGGTCTTACATAAAAATGCACACATTTTATTGCATTCAATGTTTAAAAAAAATGTATATGGCTCTCACAGATACACATTTTAAAATATCTGGTCTTCATGGCTCTCTTAGCCAAAAAGGTTCCCGACCCCTGTACTAAACAATTACTGTCACCTAGTGACCAATGTACAATAATAGGTTTTACCCCAGGCTGAATCCTAAACAAGATTGAAATGCTTTTTGTCGGCTCACATTAGCTCAGAGCGGTGAAGGTCCGGCTACGACAACGGAAAGAATCCGTTTGGGGTCGAAGGTTTCCACAGTCGTAGCCGGAGCTGAAGTGAATGGCAGCAATCTGGACTGGATCAGCGGGTATGCAGGTATGCTGAGATGACTTCACCCTGGTGGCCAGCCAATCACAGGGCACATATAGACAAACAACCATTCACACTCACATTCATACCTATGGACAATTTGGAGTCGCCAATTAACCTAGCATGTTTTTGGAATGTGGGAGGAAACCGGAGTACCCGGTGAAAACCCACGCGTGCACGGGGAATTGAACCCTGGTCTCATAGCTGTGAGGTCTGCGCGCTAACCACTTGATCGCCGTGCAGCCCTGTTGAATTATACTTGTCAATTCATGTTTTCTGGTCTAGGGGTTAGCGCGCAGACCTCACAGCTAGGAGACCAGGGTTCAATTCCACCCTCGGCCATCTCTGTGTGGAGTTTGCATGTTCTCCCCGTGCATGCGTGGGTTTTCTCCGGGTACTCCGGTTTCCTCCCACATTCCAAAAACATGCTAGGTTAATTAGCGACTCCAAATTGTCCATAGGTATGAATGTGAGTGTGAATGGTTGTTTGTCTGTATGTGCCCTGTGATTGGCTGGCGACCAGTCCAGGGTGTACCCCGCCTTACGCCCGAAGACAGCTGGGATAGGCTCCAGCACCCCCCGCGACCCTCGTGAGGAAAAGCGGTAGAAAATGAATGAATGAATTCATGTTTTCTACCTTCAGATACGGCAGCAGGGCAGAAGTTAGCTCACAGGCGATTTTCTATGTGTCTTTAGGCTATATTGCCCCGTGTCAAACTCTGTTTAACACTGTCGAAAAATTAAAAAAAAAATTACATGATCGATAAAATTCTTAATGATCAATTATCCATTATGAATTAATCATGCCTATCCTAGTTGCAATGCCTTAATGTAAACTTGTATTGGTACATGTTTGGATATTTTTCTGAGCTATAGGGTGTTGAAGGTGTCCAATGATGCTAATTTTGTGGCCCTTTGTATTGCGTTGTGGACTCCTATAGAGCAGCTACACACCATAACCAGCACAGAAAACATGTAGGACGGGGACAACATGCAAACTCCACACGGAGCGGAGATTTGACCGCCTGACCATGTGGCCAACATGCTAACCACTTGTTATGCTTTTAAATGCTCCATTTAAAATCTGCATATTTGTGATTAGAATATGCCGTAGTCAACCACAAAACGGGGGTTGTTTATTGATGCGTTCATTTTGGAAACCCACTACAGTGGGAGGGGGCGATGTTTGAAAGGCAATGTTAGCTCTTATTGTGGAAAACCTACCTAATGACCCCTTGATCCAGTTAAGTCTCCCTTTACTGCTGTATCAATACTTAACTGACAGTGTCAGGCGTATAGAGGTATTTTTTATTAATGAGGCTGTATTTTTATTACACTCATTCATCGCTCTATTTATTCTATTTAGTCACGTAACTAAGTCGTAAATCAGACATTATACTATACATTGCCAATTTCCAACCTTTTCATCCCTTTATGGAATTGATGCAGTGCATCTCTGTGTAGATGTTCCTAATATTAGGAGATTATAGCAGATAAGACAGATAAGACAACAGCATGCCGGGAATGTCAAAGCACATCAAGCCTGCAGCAGACCCCCCCCCCCATCACTTTCCCGTTAACGGCCCCTAGAAGTGAAGAGTATACCTCTCTTCCTCCAGCTCCGTTCTCCAGGAGGGCTCTCCCACGCCGTTGAACGCCTCGGCTCTTAATCCCCCACCTCCTCCCCCCCAAAAAAAAAACCAACCAAAAAACAGCCCCCGACCACCCAGTCCTCCTCCTCCTCAATCCTCACAAGTTGGCGTCAGTGTTGGAGAAAGTCACCTGGCTCGGCATGCAGCATCGTGGAAGAAACAGCAAAGATGTGCCATTCATATCATCCCTAAGAAGAAGAAAACAGACTTTGTTCTTTCAGGAGCCAAACAAGCAAACCTGGGTGGAAACAAAAATAAAGAAAAAAAAAGGTGCTAGTGCGTATAAAACCAGATAAGGAGGCGAATGAGGGGAGGAAAGGATGGGAAGCAGGAATGTACGTGTACGCAGTGGTGGAGGGATGCTGGAGGAGGATGCTGGGAGGGATGAAAGAGTGAGTGAGAGAGAGAGAGAGAGAGAGAGAGAGAGAGAGAGAGAGAGAGAGAGAGGACCACATTACTGATTTTACAGTATTATTTTATCTGATATCTTATTTATCTGATTTCATTGTAATTATTCTATTCTATTTCATGTGATCCCACTTCTAATACCTTTTTTTATTGTAATTATTCTATTCTAGTCTAGTCTATTTCACGTAATCCCACTTCTAACGCCTCTTTAGATAGCTCTAGTCATCCAACTTTGAGAAAAGGCATACTGGAGATCACAAATAAATTGTTGTTTTAACTTGATCCCACTTCTGACACCTCTTTAGATAGTTGTAGCCAAAAGGACATCGGATTGCTCTCCTAAAGGAAAAAAAAACCATGTAGAACAGCATGTGATATATTTCTTAATGTGATCCCACTTCTGACACATGTATAGTACCCCATATTAAGTGTTCTTTTACCAAAGTGTCGATTTGAGCTGTGAAAATTTTGCACAGCACTCCAAAAATGTAATCATGTAATAATAAAAGCCATACTGGAGAACGCAAATACATTTTGATTTTTAATTGATCCCACTTCTGACATTTATTAAATAGCTCCAGTCATATAATTTTGCAAAAAGGATATTGTATTGCTCTCCTAAAGACAAACAATCCTGTAGAACAGCATATGATATATTTCTGAATGTGATCCCACTTCTGACACCTGTATAGTACCTCATATTAAGTGGGGTTTTTTTTGTTTCTCAGGGCTAAAAATGTCTTAACTGTGAAAATTTGCATAGCACTCCAAAAATGTAATCATGTAATAATAAAAGCCATACTGGAGAACGCAAATACATTTTGATTTTTAATTGATCCCACTTCTGACATTTATTAAATAGCTCCAGTCATACCATTTTGCAAAAAGGACATTGTATTGCTCTCCTAAAGACAAACAATCCTGTAGAACAGCATATGATATATTTCTGAATGTGATCCCACTTCTGACACCTGTATAGTACCTCATATTAAGTGGGATTTTTTTGTTTTCAGGGCTAAAAATGTCTTAACTGTGAAAATTTGCACAGCACTCCAAAAATTTAATCATGTAATAATAAAATCTATACTAGAAAACACAGACACATTTTTGTTTTAATTGATGCCACTTCTGACCAGTGGCGTCATTAGACCTATTTTAGGGGAGTTCAGCCCCCCTAAAATGTTCTTAAGGCCCTCCTAAATAATTTTATATTTTTTATAGATTTTTTTTTTTTTTTTACAAAAAAAATCTCAAAATTTTATATAATAGCGCAAAAGCAGGCTAATAAGCAAGCCTATAAGCAGGCTAATACTAGCCTACTACTAATACTACTGGTAGTAGTAGTAATAATCAGAAGAAGAATAATGATGATAGTAATAATAATAGGCTAATTAATAATATAATATTATTAAAACAATAAACAATTGAGTATCTCTACTAAATCTGTCCAAAAGTGGGAAAGTTATATCCCGATTCTTATTCCTTATTTGTTTTTTGAATTTTTTTGAACGTCTACTACATTCATTCATATCCTGTGCATCTCCAGGTGGCTAAGCCCCCCCTGTCCTCGGAACCTAGTGACGCCCCTGCGTCTGACACCTCTTTAGATAGCTCCAGTCATACAACTTTGCGAAAAAGACATTTGATTGCTCTCCTAAAGACAAAAAATACTGTAGAACAACATGTGATATATTTCTTAATGTAATCCCACTTCTGACACGTGCATAATACCTCATATTAAGTGTTCTTTTTGTTCTTTGTACCTTTTCTCAGGGCTACAAAGTGTCAGATATGTTACAAAGTATCAAGTTGAACTGTGAAAATTTTGCAGGGCACTAATAAAAACCATGCTGGAGAACACAATGAAATTGTTGTTTTATCTTGATCCCACTTCTGACATATCAAACATGAATCTTATGACCTACCTGTACATTTTCTTCTGGAAGGGTCCCATGAGGTCACATGATGTGATCCCATTTCTGACACCACATCTCTTTATGGGGTTGGCGGTAGGTCTGACTGATCATTTAAAGTAACTCGTGAGATGGTGACATAAGGTCACATGTTTGCTATCAGCAGTTGTAAGATGGGAAGTAGTAAGTCCTGATTTACCTCCTAATCCATGTCAATATATACTTGAACATACGCACATTCCAAATCAACTATGAATGTGATTCTACTTCATGTCATTACCTCAGACCAATCCTATTGAGCTTGTGGCAATTGTATTAAACAGTATTTTTATTTTTTTTACAGGAATGCTATTGACGGGAACAAGAAGCTATATGCTATCTACGATACAAGGTAAGACTCATTTTCTGCTGAGAGCTTTTTTGAGCAGTGAAGTGAATAACGGCGTTACTTTTTTCAGTAACAGGTAATCTAACTAATTAGTTTTACTGTCAGCATAACGCCGTTACCATTTTCGACACCACGTTACTGCACGTTATTGAAGCCGCCTAAAAATATATGACCGACTTCATAACTAATCTGCAACGCAGTGAGAGTGTGAGAGTGTTGCAGAGTGACAAGGGAGGGGGTTGCGATAACCACATAAGCAATGAGGATTGGCTCAGATTTTAGTAAAATTGCGTCTTCAGCCAATCAGAGAACTTAAGTGGGCGGGTGTTTAGAGCACATACGCAATGAGGATTGGCTAAAGTTTAGTAAGATTGCGTCTTCAGCCAATCAGAGAACTTGGGTGGGCGGGTGTTTCGAGCACGTCCAAAATGCGATAAAGCATAGCAGATGGCAAGTAAAGAGGACTCTAGTGAGAAGACAGCGTTTGCCAAATGGAAGTACAGACACTACTTTAACCTCGTTGATGTCAAAGGTAAAATGTACATTATGTCCCCGAAGAAAAACTTTGTCCACGTCTTGTGTGAGCTCAACTCAAATCCACAGAATCACCTGTCGACTGCAATGAATGCAAACCTCTGTAATGGTACCTGTCTTTGCTGTGGGGGGGCAATAGTTACATTTACTGGTAACTCGTTACTTTTGTAGTGGAGTAACTCATTTTTTGAGAAGTAACTAGTAACTATAACTAATTACTTTTTTAAAGTAACTTGCCCGACACTGTTTTTGAGGCATATGTACAGTACATACTGTAGCATTATTATAACAAAACTACATGTCAACTTTGTTCGGTAGATGAAACAAAGTTGGAACTCTTTGCTTTTTTTCTCAATTTTTGCTGTTATTTCAACTGCTAGTATTTTAGTTTTTTAGTTTTTTCTAAACAATGTCGTTAAATTTTCTAAAATATTTCCAATATTATGACTTTATTCCCATAATTGTACAACTTTTCCCTCAACCTAAATGTCCAAAAATGACATTATTTTTGTTATTTTAAAAAGAATATTGAAAATTTCAAGTCTATGCTACTGAATTATATTATTTTTTCCGTTTTTTGAGTTTTTAGTAAAATTGTGACTTTTTTTCCTCTGAATATTTTGACAGCTATTGTTTCTTTTTAAAAGTTCCTCTTCCTCTAAATTTTCTTCTCTTAATAATGACTTTATTGTATCAGAATTTTGCCGAATTTTCACACCTAGTTTCCCCCCAAAATTCCAACTGTTTGTTTTTCCATTTTAAAAATACCCCCTTCTTTAATATTTCAATGTTATGCTACAAAAAAAATGACCCATTATGCTTTTTTCCACTTTTCTGATGTTATATTATTGTGTTAAAAGTTCTACTGACGTCAATGCGATCTGGACTTCTTTATATGGGCTGCAGATTGCCTGCATTCAGAAAACGTGGACCTACGTATCCAGAAGTCCTCGGGAACGCTTGGGAGTGTGACCAATCACAGTGGAGTGGGCATACCTAGTTTTGGCGCACTGTGGAAATAAAATGAAAACATAAAAGAAAAAATACATTAAAATGGCATCCCCCCCACGCCCCCCTTCTTGGCAAACCTGTGGGAGAACTCTAAAAAGGGGATGACGGCGCGTTCAGGCGTGTTGATGAGAGCGTCAGGCGTATGATTTCCCAGCAGATTTAGTTGATCTCCGAGGGTGGGTGGGGGGCATGGCGGCAGAGTAGGCGGAGCCTCACTGATCACTTTTTTGGCCGACTTCCACCCTGGCACACCGCTCACCTGAGCCGGTATGAGGCTCCTTGGGGCGGCGTGCTGGCTGCTTCTCATTGCCGCGGTGTGGGCACCTGTCCACAGGTGAGCTCTTCGAGGGCTGAGGACGAGCACTCCTTCTTCTTCTTCTTTCATTATTATTGTCCATCGTTGTCTCCTGCAGTGTCAATGAACCTGGCAACATGTCCTTTGTCAAAGACACCGTGGACAAACTCCTGAAGGGATATGACATCCGTCTGAGGCCGGACTTTGGGGGTAAGACCTGAAGAGGATATTTCCTTCTATTTTTAAATACATACTGCATAGAAATAAAAACAAATATAAATATGTATAAGCATGAGCTGACCTGCTTTGTTGTTGTCTTTTGAAGCTGCACCGGTTGCCGTTGGCATGAGTATCGACGTGGCCAGCATAGATATGGTGTCTGAGGTCAACATGGTGAGTTCAAAACACGTACATGGAAATAAACAGCAGTGGAAGGAGAATAAACCTTGCACTGGGCACGCAATACATGCCTTAATTGCACTTTTATTGCACTGCACTGCTCGGTTGAAACACTACACACCAGAAATGACCTTCAAAAATCTCCTTTTTTGGAAGTATGAATTGGAAACTGTTAATATTTGTCAGCTAAACTTCTCATGAAAGCTTTAGAGGAAGGTTTTCCTTTTCTGCTCAAATTTTATTGCGACATTAGATCCTCTCTGTGGGACAAAAGGTGATAACCTCCGAAAACGCATGTCAAAGATCCTCTCTATATGACGGGTATGTCTGATTTTAAGGACCTACTGTGACAATTCTAACCAAAGATCCTCTATATGACAGGGGCATTTTGCTGTTGAGCACTGACTGCAAAAATATTTATCAAAGATCCTCTATATGACAGGAGCCCTTGTCTGTTTAGATATATATTGCAACTCTAATCAAAGATCCTCTATATGACACGAGTGCTGATGTGTTTATCAGCACCTACTGCAGAATACCAATCAAAGATCTTCTATGAGACAGGAGCACTTTTCTATTCTTAAGGATCTATTGTGAAAATGTGCGTCAAAGATCCTCTGTGTTACAGGAGCCCTCTTCTGTTTTTAAGCACCTACTGTGAGAACTTTAGTCAAAGATCCTCTATATGTCAGAAGTACTACTGTGTTTTTAAGCACCAACTGCAAAAGTAACAGTCAAAGATCCTCTATAAGACAGGAAACTTTGCTATTCTTAATGCTATTCTTAATTATGTATTTCCCCTTTTCTGGCCTATAAATTCGTTTTTCTCCCTGTGTCGTCATAGTGACTTCCTTATATGGGCGTGCCCGGGTACAAGGTGTTAAGTGTACAAGCTGAGTGTGACCGATCACAGTGGAGTGGACGGCCGTGGGAGGAATAAATTAAAACAAACCGTTTTGGAAAACCAAGGAAATACAGCTGGAATAGGTGCAAATTCTGAAAGATCTAGAAAGCTTTCTGTGCAGGTTAGTGTGTAGCTGCTCTATAGGAGTCCACAACTCGATATTCATTCATTCATTTTCTACCGCTTTTTCCTCACAAGGGTCGCGGGGGTGCTGGAGCCTATCCCAGCTGTCTTTGGGCGAGAGGCGGGGTACACCCTGGACTGGTGGCCAGCCAATCACAGGGCACATATAGACAAACAACCATTCACACTCACATTCATACCTATGGACAATTTGGAGTCGCCAATTAACCTAGCATGTTTTTGGAATGTGGGAGGAAACCTCCACACAGAGATGGCCGAGGGTGGAGGGTGGAATTGAACCCTGGTCTCCTCGCTGCGAGGTCTGCGCCCTAACCACTTGACCGCCTTGCCACCAACTCGATACAAAGGGTTGAATGAGCATAATAGATCCACTTTTAAGGCTTCAAGTGCTCATCAAAGATGGTCTATAAGACAGACAACATTCCCAAGCATTGCTTTACATTAAGACCTCCTTCAAGGCAACATGTGCTGATATTTGGTGCCAATACGTTTCATGTGAGACCACGTCAGCAGTTTTTCTTTGCTTTCCAGTCTTCACAATGAATTCATTCCAGCAGACGTGAGAAAACTCTGCTGCTTTACAGCGCCGTGATTTAACGCACCGACGCCAAAGACGACGTTGATTGTGCTGCGGGTGCAAAAACCTGACTGCTTGTAACTCACAGGGTGGGGTGGGAGCTGAATTCAGTGTGTCACAATGAAGAAGTAGCAGTTTGTATAAATGCATGCCAACTCTGGAAATGAAATGCATTCCCAGCAGACCGGCAGGTGAGTTAGCGTGACTGTGTGACTGGCACGCGGCGGCCATGTCTGACACGTGTCTTAGCCTGGGATGACACGGCGCTCCCGTCCTCCCATCGGGCCTCATTTACTGGCTGGTGCTGAGAGAAAAAAAAAAAAAAAAACCCAACAAAGCCCTTCCTGAGGTCTCCTGAGCTCCAAAGCATCTGACAACACTCAGCTCCCCCCAGCAAGCTAAGCGTGTGTAAGAATACATCCACATTCTTCTTCCGTATTCTTAAACCGCTAGAAGCTTTGAGATAGTCGTGGACGGTCCAGACGTGCGTAACGCTGATTCAGCCGACCCACTCCGCTGCTGCTGCTGCATGTGGGAGGACATCACGGCTCACAACAACACCTACTCTTCATCTCACAAGCAACCCCTCTGTACTATACTACTTCAATTTATGTATTACATGTATACATTATGTATATATAATACACACATACTTCCACACTACTTTTACAACATACAGTTCATCCATTCATTCAGCCAGAAAGACATATTTACACTGGCTAGCCATTCACACACACCAGCGCACTGTAAACGTGTAAAACTGCCTCTCTATTCACACACATATATTATGTAAACAAGACTGTCCATGCCCACAACATGGTAAAATATCTGAACGTTCACACATACATGTAAGACCCCGCTAGGGTCCTCTAAACCTAAACATTTAACCCTAACCCTGTAACCCCGTAACCATAATCTCTAAATCTAACCCTCTACCCAACGCTAACCCTCCAACGCTAACCCTCCAAACTTAACTCTAAACCCAACCATAACCCTGTGACCCTAACCCCTAACCGTCTAACCCCTAACCATAACCCTGTAACCCTAACTCTAACCCTAACCCTCTAACCCAGCCCTAACCCTCCAAACCTAACTCTAAACCCAACCATAACCCTGTAACCCTAACCCCTAACCCTCTAACCCAGCCCTAACACTCCAAACCTAACTCTAAACCCAAACATAACCCTGTAACCCTAACCCCTAACCCTCTAACCCAGCCCTAACCCTCCAAACCTAACTCTGAACCCAACCGTAACCGTCTAACCCAACCCTAACCCTCTAAACCTAACTCTAAACCCAACCATAACCCTCTAACCCAACCCTAACCCTCTAAACCTAACTCTAAACCCAACCATAACCCTCTAACCCAACCCTAACCCTCTAAACCTAACTCTAAACCCAACCATAACCCTCTAACCCAACCCTAACCCTCTAAACCTAACTCTAAACCCAACCATAACCCTCTAACCCAACCCTAACTCTCTAAACCTAACTCTAAACCCAACCATCACCCTCTAACCCAAACCCCTAACCGTCTAACCCTAACCCTCTAACCCCCTAACCCTCCACCCTCTAAACCTAGCCCTCCAACTAAACCTAACCCTCTAACCCTAACCATCTAACCGTCTAACCCTAACCCTAACCTTGAACCCTAATCCTAAACCTTAAACCGAACCTTCTATCCCTAACATAACCCCTAACCCTGACCTGGGTAACCCTAACCCCCTAATTCTACCCTAACCCCTAACACCAACTTTCTAACCCTAACCATCTTACCCTAACCCTCTTACCATAACCCTGGCCTAACCCTCTAACCCTAACTCTAGCCGTAACCCCGACCTTAACCCTCTAAACGTAACCATCTCACTAATTTTGGATGTACTAGTACTGTATACGAGCCTAATGAGCGCAGAAAAGGATGTACTAGTACTGTGTACTAGCCTAATGAACGTAGAACAGAATGTACTAGTACTGTGTAGGAAATGGATGAGTGTATAGTACTACTGTATACTGTCAGTCCAATCCACTGTGGATTTTCTCCAAAGTGAAAAGAAGGCGTCCGGCTTTGACTCCCAAAAAACTGCATTTCCATCAGTGGATGCACCGGAGCTCAGCACTTTTGGAGGGCAGCGAGCATATGAGTAATATTTACTAGCTGACATGTGGAGAAGTCGCCTTCCTACACAGGATTTGCGGTATAGAAGGTGTTCATGCGGGTACTTTCCATGCCAGCATGTTTATTTCCTTGAACCTGCTTATTTATTTAAGACGTTAACATTAGTCAGCAGGATCAAGAGGAGTCAGCACCATTAAGATGCTGCAAAAGCTTTTGTGTTGTGGCGGATCGTTGGTGGAACGCCGCCAATGTCAATGACGGCCTGTTATTAATTATTGATTTATTTATTCCAACATAATCACCTGTCGGTCGGTCTGTCTGCAGGATTACACCCTGACCATGTACTTCCAGCAGTACTGGAGGGACAAGCGTCTGGCCTACGTGGGCATCCCCCTCAACCTGACCCTGGACAACCGCGTGGCCGACCAGCTGTGGGTGCCGGACACGTACTTCCTCAACGATAAGAAGTCCTTTGTTCATGGCGTCACCGTCAAGAACCGTATGATTCGACTTCACCCGGACGGCACCGTCCTCTACGGCCTCAGGTCAGCTGTCGTTATTTCCGTTGTGCGTCTTCCAAAGAAACAAACAGTACAACTGTTAATAAACATTGCAATGTGACGCCACAACCATTCATTCATTCATTTTCTACCGCTTTTCCTCACGAGGGTCGCGGGGGGTGCTGGTGCCTATGCCAGCTGTCTTCGGGCGTAAGATCAGGGCGTATCACAGGGCACATATAGACAAACAACCATTCACACTCACATTCATACCTATGGACAATTTGGAGTCGCCAATTAACCTAGCATGTTTTTGGAATGTGGGAGGAAACCGGAGTACCCGGAGAAAACCCACGCATGCACGGGGAGAACATGCAAACTCCACACAGGGATGCCCGAGGGTGGGATTGAACCCTGGTCTCCTAGCTGTGAGGTCTGCGCGCTAACCCCTAGACCACCGTGCCGCCCACGCCACAACCAATGAGTTCCTTTTCTGATTCTGTGGTTACCATGACACTTTTCCTCTTTGCCGCATCCTGTCCTTCCTTGTCTGCATTATGACACCGTTAATCAGAAGACTAAAGAGATGCAATATCGCAGGGTCGTCATGATGACAGTAATTGTACCAAATTGGACGCAACGGGCCTTGGAGGTTCACATCTGGTTTTATGTTTCCAAATGGGTCGTAATGCCGACGTGAGAGTGAGTGTGGCGCCCCCTGCCCGAGACAAACAGAGAGTCCACCATGACCTACTGCAATGCAGCACTGCCACCAAGCCATAAACTCCTTTTTTTTTTTTGATCATCTGCTTGCTTTTTGGCTCACAGAATCACAACGACGGCCGCCTGCATGATGGACCTAAGGAGGTACCCGCTGGATGAGCAGAACTGCACGCTGGAGATCGAGAGCTGTAAGTTGATGCCTGCAGTCCAGAAGCGCGCACACACACACACACACACACACACACTGAGTTGGAAGCTGTGTGTAGTAATGATGGTGCACCCTCATTAGTCTGGATGACATGTGTGCCTTTCCGTAAAACGCCTGCCCTTCGCATTCTTGTAGAATCATGGAAGTGTGTCTGTACGCGACATGATTTACATGTTGTGCAATCAGCGCTTCCACACTCATAAATCAGCCTTCTGCCATCGGGCCCCCAGCACGTGCACTCCACTGCGCGTGATTCATTGCTACCCTATTCAATCATCATGCTCAGGGTCTTTTTCTGTTTCTTTAACCAAAGAATGATTGTATAACATGAAAAACGATATGCAAATGGAGCCACCGCCATAAACAAGACTAGTATAAAGCTACTTTGCATAAAAAAATACAACAAAAGCAACATAGCGTATGTCACATTCACATACAACATGCATAGATTTCAGAAAAAGAACATCATAGCAACAGTGAAATATGGTGGTGGTAGTGTGATGGTCTGGGGTTGTTTTGCTGCTTCAGGACTTGGAAGCCTTGCTGTGATAAATGGAACCATGAATTCTAATGTCAACCAAAAAAATCCAATAGGACAATGATCCAAAACATACCAGCAAGTCCACCAAGTCCGGCTGAAGAAAAACCGAATGAAGACTTTGGAGTGGCCTAGTCCAAGTCCTGACCTGAATCAAAGATACCCTGGTGCTTGGAGATGGTGCCATATCTAACATAAACATAAAGATGAACAGATAAACATATTGTGCAACTGCAGGGTCTTGAGACACATGCTGAATCGCAAACTAGAGAGCTAGCGACCTAAACAGTAGCCTTCAAGTTGTTTCCTTTAAACTTAAATAGCCAAAAACTTACCACTTCCACACGGATAGGGAGGATAACTATTAACAGTTATTTAACCTTTAACATGAACATTAATCAAAGGTAATAATTTTTTCTGGGTACATGATACCATACAGCATCCATATCAAACTTGCGCGGGCCGCACTAACATTCAACTTTCATATCAAGGCGGGGGCCTCAAACTAGTGTCCGCGTGTTTGAGACCCCCGATCTACACCCTAAGGAGATGCTTCGCTACTGTTCATGTCTCCACTGTCACCAATGAGATTTCCTGATCGTCTGCAAAGTTTGGTGAAATCAGGGATTAAAGTGGTCAAGGATTCTCCATCAATGTTGTTGTCTAGAACACTAAGGGCCTCTGTGTCCTAAACCTCATACCAACCAGAGTCCCAGGGAGGAAGTGTTCTCGCCTAAAAACCACAACTACTGTCAAACCACATCCATTAGTTCAGAGACAGACTATCTGATCAAAGCAGTCTAATCCACATCGCTGGCAAGAACACAGCGCCCAGTTCAACTCCAAACATGTTGTGCTCAGTGTCAGATCTTTAAGTACTAAATCATCTTTATTCATGATTTTTTTTTTTTTTATAATCTTGAGTTTATGTTTTTAACTGAGACATGGCTCGACAAAAACACAGCTAGTGCTGTCCTTTTCATTTCAACTTTGCATCGGAAATGCAACAAAACAAGAGAGGTGGGGGTGTTTGTAATTATGGGTATGATATCAGCATACAAATGCGATATCGGTTGATATTGGTATCAGATTTTTTTCCCGATCATCAAAACCAATATTTAAAAAAATGCAGTATACAACACATTGTTCATTCCACCACAGGAGATATGTCATATCAGTACACACATATCGCTATTGGTTGATATCGGAAATGGAGAGTTGGACAATATTGGCCGTCCATTCACATATGCTCAGTGTAATCGTCTGTCCATTCACATACGCATAATCTAAACATCTGTCTGTCATTCACATTCACATACTGTATAGTATAAACATCTGTCTGTCCATTCACATACAGTATCGTGTAAATGTCTGTTTGTCCATAATCTAAACATCAGTCTGTCCATTCACATACAGTATAGTGTAAACGTCTGTTTGTCCATTCACATACTGTATTGTATAAACATCTGTCTGTCCATTCACATACAGTATAGTGTAAACGTCTGTTTGTCCATTCACATACTGTATTGTATAAACATCTGTCTGTCCATTCACATACAGTATAGTGTAAACGTCTGTTTGTCCATTCACATACTGTATTGTATAAACATCTGTCTGTCCATTCACATACAGTATAGTGTAAACGTCTGTTTGTCCATTCACATACTGTATAGTATTAACATCTGTCTGTCCATTCACATACAGTATAGTGTAAACGTCTGTTTGTCCATAATCTAAACATCTGTCTGTCATTCACATTCACATACTGTGTAGTATAAACATCTGTCTGTCCATTCACATACAGTATAGTGTATGTGAATATAACATACTGTAGCGTGTAAACGTCTGTCCATTCACATACACATACTGTTTAGTGTAAACTCTGTCTGTCCATTCACATACCGTATAGTGTAAACTTCTGTTTGTCCATTCACATACTGTATAGTGAAAACGGTGTCTGTTCTTTCATGTACACACACTATATAGTGTAAACATGTGTCTGTCCATTCACATACACATACTGTATAGTATAAACTGTGTCTGTCCATTCACGTACAGTATAGTGTAAACATCTGTTTGTCCATTCCCATAATGTATAGTATAAACTGTCTGTCCAGTCACATGCACGCATAGTGGAATCATTGGTCTTTCCACATTCACAGTCATAGTATAAACCTGTCTGTCCATTCACACATGCTCATCATGTTATCATCTGTCCATTCACAACATCAACATCTGTTTGTCCATTCACATACACATACTGCATAATGAAGACATTCAAATGTAAACATCAAGACCATTTCAAATGTCAACTTTTGTTTGTCCATGTCACATATGCACAAATAAGCACTTGTCTGTCCATTCCTATATTACCAATTGGGTCTAATCTAGACATTTGTTAACGTAATTATTTGTTTGTCCATTCACATTCATACAGATTATTTAGACGTCTGTCTGCCCAATGACGAACACATCTGTTTGTCCACTCACAAACATCTGTCTGTGCATTTACATACCTTACATGAATAATATCAAGGATCCAAGTGTTCATCATGTAAATATGGACTTGATACAAACCTCTGTAAGTCTATTCATATACAGTACACATCACGTGACATCTTTTCATATGCATGGTCTTAATGCAAACTTTTGGCTGTTGTTGACAGACGGCTACACGACAGATGATATCGAGTTCTACTGGAAAGGAGGCGACACGGCTGTCACAGGGGTGACGCGCATCGAGCTCCCGCAGTTCTCCATCGTGGACTACAAGCTGGTCTCTAAGAATGTGGTCTTCTCCACAGGTAAAGGAACCACATTCAGACGGCTCTTCATCGTTGTGGTTTGTTTTTCTCACTCACGGTACGCATGAGACTTTGCTAATTACAGTACTTGAGGCCTTTAAGACACTGTCCCAGTAGAATAGTAGCGTATTGTTAGCACTGATACTAATGCTAACATGACACAGGAGGTGTCCAGGCTGGTCCATCAGACATATTTATTACCTCAATTAATTTACTCTGTTTTCCAGAGAGGGACTTGACCTTTCTTCTTATATTATCTTTGTCAACTTCCTTTTTGAAATATAAATTTATTCCCACAATATTATAACCTTTCCCCAAACTTCATTTTCAAAAAATGACAACTTTTTTTGTTTGTGTATTTTTTCTTTAATACTAAAATGTTTCCTCATAATCAGGGGTCTCAAAGACGCGGCCCACGGGCCAAATGTGGCCCACAGGACACTAGTTTGAGGCCCCCGCCTTGATATGAAAGTTTAATGTTAGTGCGGCCCGCGCAAGTTTGATATGGATGCTGTATGGTATCATGTACCCAGAAAAAATTATTACGTTTGATTAATGTTCATGTTAAAGGTTAAATAACTGTTAATATATCCTCCCTATCCGTGTGGAAGTGGTAAATTTTGTCTATTTAAGTTTAAAGGAAGTAACTTGAAGGCTACCGTTTAGGTCGCTAGCTCTCTAGTTTGCGAGTTAGCATGTGTCTCAAGACCCTGCAGTTGCGCAATATGTTGTAAATAAAAAGAGAATAAATGTGACTATAGTCGTGTTTTGTCATGTCTACAGGGCTCTAATAATGCTTTGTTCATTTTAATCTGAAAAAAATAATTTGTCTACCCACCAACTATATGTGGTTTCTTAAGTTTTCATTATTATTATATTTATTACTGATTGATTTTCTTCTTATTTCTTATTTTGTGTAGGATTTTGTGTAGAAAAATAAAAAGTAAGTTTTTTTAATTTTTTTTGTTGTTTTTAATAAATGCGTTTTTTTTTTGTTTTGTTTTTTGGAAAACCTAATGTGCCCAAGTAAATTGAGTTTGAGACCCCTGCTCATAATCAGCTCAAAAGCAGGCTGCACTTTGGACACACCAGCTATACACGTCACGAAAACAGCAATTAGCACACTGTATGACGTCAGCGCTGCATTCATGCTAATGAGAACCGCAGCATTGTTGTGCATCGCTAACCTTGCGAGAAAGCATGTCAACTCTCCACCTGATGCAAAGTGTCAGGGAGCTTCTGACTCATTGTCACGCTCAATCTAATAAAAAGATGCTAATACAGTTCAGAGAGGGATGAATAGAACAATGTGTGTGCTAGCTTGATGTACCTCTGCATGGCGTCATTCTGGTGTCGGTGTTGTGTCCAGGTGCCTACCCTCGACTGTCTCTGAGCTTCAAGCTGAAGAGAAACATCGGGTACTTCATCTTGCAGACGTACATGCCCTCCATCCTGATCACCATCCTGTCTTGGGTCTCCTTCTGGATCAATTACGACGCCTCGGCTGCCAGAGTGGCTTTAGGTGCGACTACTCGAGATCCCGTGTGGCGTGCTAGGTTTTCATACGCATCAGTTCATATGCTAATATGGATCTACACATGACCCGCATAGTTTGTCCATTCAGTCACAATCCAAAGCTCATGACCGACCATAGGTGAGGTTGGGAACATCGATCAACCGGGAAACCGGCTCAGCAAGACCTCGCTCCCAACCAAGAGGGAGCACTCCACCCTTTTCCGACTGAGAACAATAGCCTCGAATCTCATCCCAGAAGCTTCTGAATCAGATGCAAACCATCCCAGTAAAGGCTGAAGGTCACAGCCCAAAGAGGCCATCAGGACCACATCGCTACACATAGACCACATAGCAGAGACGAGATCCTAACACTCCCGAACGGGACTCCATTGATGCCTTGGCTGCAACTAGGAATTCAGCATCAGATGGCGATGAGAACCAAGCTCATGCTCCGGTTCTACAAGAACCGAATGGCAAATGGTAGCCATCGGACACCAGGAGTCCACAAGTCCACAACGCACATGTAGACCAGAGGATGACCCCCCATAGATGGAACACACCCTCTGGTCATATACAGGAAACACTTCATTGAAATGTATGTCCATTTACATATACTTATACAGTATGTAAACATCCATTATTCCACATATTCATTCAAACGGATGTTAGCGATGTTAGCGCTGATGCTAAGGCTAAGCAACCTGGCCAGAACACCACCCTTACTGACCACTAAAATAAGAGTCTATGTATCTTGTGGGATGGTGGGACTCCAAGCCAGTCTCTGCACAGCCTTCTCCTCGGAGCTGGCACTCAGCTGCCGTTCTTGTTCTTGGCTCTCACGCTGGGATCGATGCAATGTACCCACACTGCTCTCCACTCTCCCCCGCACACAGCTCTCCAGCGCTACATTTTGGGACCACTTACGCAACCGACGCTCAAGTCACACAGAAATAGACCAGACGCAAACGTTACATCTATGTGTGTTTTTATCGAGCTCACTTACTGTATGTCTCTGACGAAGCAGCAGGTGGCACGATGGAGGCAAATCGCTGAGGCCTTTTCAGCCAATCAGAAGACAGAACACTTCACCTTAAAGTTGACAAAGACAAAGGAGCAGCTTTTTTTAGTTGGATGATCTGAAACATTGAAATGTGACGAACATCCTTTGCGTCGCAGGCATCACCACCGTGCTTACCATGACGACCATCAACACCCACCTGAGGGAGACGCTACCCAAGATCCCCTACGTGAAAGCCATCGACATGTACCTGATGGGCTGCTTCGTCTTCGTCTTCCTGGCGCTGCTGGAGTATGCCTTCGTCAACTACATCTTCTTCGGTCGAGGGCCGCAGATGCAGAAGAGGCTGGCTGAGCGGGCGCAGAAAGCCAACAACGACCGCGCCAAGTTCGAGCGACCAAAGGTGAGAGTGGAGGGGCTTTGATCACAACTTCGATGTCTTCAATGAAGGTCAAAAAGAAGAAGACTCTTGATTGATTTGGTCCCCTTAAAACTCAATGAATTCCCATGCAGCCATATACTGTACATAAGAAATGGCCGACATGAAAATAATCTGTTCCAGTGTCAATAAAGGAAAAAGTTAACCATGGTAAACATCAAGGTGACACAGGGCCGTGCTGATACATCAGATTAGGTCATATTAGGAGATTTTGTTTCTACATGACATTCTTCTGTGTGCATGCTAGCGGCCCCGCCTCCACCCACCGAGACAAAAGGTGCTGAAACCAGTGAACTCTGCCTGCCTGCTTGGGGGGGGGGCAATATATTCATTCATTCATTTATCGTCTTATCGTGCCAACGAGACATTTATGAAATCTTGTCGTGACCCCCGGCGGTCAAGTGGTTAGCGCGCAGACCTCACAGACAGGAGACCAGAGTTCGATTCCACCCTCGGCCATCTCTGTGTGGAGTTTGCATGTTCTCCCCGTGCATGCGTGGGTTTTCTCCGGGTACTCCGGTTTCCTCCCACATTCCAAAAACATGCTAGGTTAATTGGCCACTCTAAATTGTCCATAGGTATGAATGTGAGTGTGAATGGTTGTTTGTCTATATGTGCCCTGTGATTGGCTGGCCACCAGTCCAGGGTGTACCCCGCCTCTCGTCCGAAGACAGCTGGGATAGGCTCCAGCACCCCCGTGACCCTTGTGAGGAAGAAGCGGTAGAAAATGAATGAATGAATGTCGTGACCCCAAATATGAAATCAAGTGGGTGTCAAAGTGCCGTCTGTGTCTTCGCTCAGGCCGACTCTCAAGGCAACATCCTGCTGACCACCCTGGAGATCCACAACGAGGTGGGGGGCCACGAAATCACCACCACGGTGTGCGAGACCACCCACAACTCCACCATGTCGGACAACTCCACGGGGGCCCAGTACAGGAGGACCAGCGGGTCGGCTGGCCGTCGCAGCCTGGACGGGACGACTCAGCTCAGGAGGAGCCGACTGAGGCGGCGCTCGTCGCAGCTCAAAATCAAAATCCCCGACCTGACGGACGTGAACGCTATCGACCGCTGGTCTCGCTTCATTTTCCCTTTCAGCTTCTCCTTCTTTAACGTCGTTTACTGGCTTTATTACGTCAATTAAAGCCTGGGTTCGAACGCTGACGCTCTTTGTGATGTGCTGGATTGCAAAAATATGACTTGTCTGTTTTTATGACCCGCCTTTTCATGACCTCGTAACACCGCCAGGACGTTAGCAAGCTGTGGAAGATGTCCACGTGTCCCTCGAACCAAATCAGAGCACTTTCTCTGATGTCAATCGCTAGCATGCTAGCATTGTTATGATAGGTTGTGATGGACAGTGGAACCCCTCAAGCCCAGCACAATCTGGTTCGGATTTTATGTTACAGTAATCCCTCGACACTTATTCGCCCTTTCTGATTTTAATAGTTTTATGGTCAACACATGAAAATCATAACACTATTATTTCACCTTTTATTTCATGGGTGTCCAAAATGCACGCAGGGGGCCATTTGTAAAGTGCGACTGTTTGTTCAAGAAAGATGTCAACAACCCTAGGTTGTCCACATGTGCTTTCATGACCAGACTAAGTAGCTAACGCTAATTTAAAACAACGAAGCGGAGTAAGGATGCCCTCTTCTGTACACAGTTGGAACTACAAGCTACATTCCCATTAGAATGTGTTCATTAGCAAACAGGTCATTAAAAAAAACACATCATCAGGTTGCCTACAGCCACATCTGTAATGCTAATGTTTTTGGACCAGGTGCTAAATTGGAAACTCCTGTGTTATTTTCTTTTGTAGTCCACGCCCACAAAACTTGATGCTCAATTGGACAGAAGAGTCAATTGAAGCGCTTATGGCAGGGGTGTCCAAAAAGATGTATTTATTGGCCCACAGTATGTTCTCAAAATGCAGTTAAACAAGAAAACGACAGTAAAAATGGCAAAAAAACAGCTGTTTTTTTTGCAAGAATAAAGTCAAAACTTGTCATCCTACAGAGAAAAATCATAATATTCAGAAAAACATGTCGTTTTTTTAGAAGCATAAAGTGGAAATATTAAAAATGTCAGGTTTACAGCGACAAAAGAAGCACACAAGAGCAGATAAAGTGCAAAAACAGGGTAATATAAATACAAATCAGAATTTATATGCACTATATAAAGTTATATACATGATGACCAGGTGTCTTAAGTGATTTATTGCACGGTTTATTGCACAGTTACTGTACGGAATTTTTGTAGCAGTTTTTTATAGCGCAGAGTCGTTTGATATTATGACAGACTAAACCAAACCAAGAATGACGTTGCAAATATTGGAGAGAAGTTATGCTATGAGGAGAATAAAGTCATAATATTCTAAGGAAAAACATAAAGTTGGCATATTAAAGACAATTTTTTTTTATAAAGTCATCATACAAAAAAAAACAAAAACAAAGAATGAAGGTGCAAATTTTGGAAAATTAGGTTGGGAAAAGTAACAATATTATGAAAATAAAGTCAAAATATTATGAGAATAAAATGCAATTTTTTCAATATTTGAAAAAATATGAGAAAGCGGAGTATATGTAAATAAAGTATATGTAACTTAGCATACTGTGGCAAAGTTTCCTTTACATTATGTGGCCCTCGCTTTTGGACACCCCCGTCTTAGGGTATTATTATTATTATTATTCATGTGGCAAAACAAGCAAAGAAGAAGTGAAAGACCCAGAGCGGATCCTTCAGGCACGGCGTTGAGGTTTTGTGCGACCTTGAAGCCATTTTTTGGGAGTGGTGTTGCGCTTCAGAGGTTCCACCCTACTATGGACAAGTTATGGTCCTGACTTTTTCTTTCTCTTGATTGCAGCAAAGTGCCATCACTCATTTTCTCACGGTTAGCATTTGTTGGCACAGTTTGTGATGGGGACAACACGGGTCCTATACAAAATGTTACGGTTCAGTACCGAGCTGGAAATCTTGTTTTTGTGAGACTTTTATTTAATACAACACCATTCGCACACACTTTGTGTCGTCATTTTTTTCCCCCTCTCTTTGAGTGAAGGCAACACCGTGTAAGACAAACTTTTAGCGTGCCAGCCATCTGGGGCGAGCGTCGGTGCGTAGGAGTGCCGCCACCTGTCACCAAAGCGCGGCATGCCGGAGGAACGCCGGGAAGAAAATTATAGGAGAAGCAAAAACGTGCGACTCGGACCTGACTGAGCTTTCCCTGGATCTCTTTTTTTTTTACATGTACTTCCCCTAAAATACATCAGGACTCATGCATCATGTGGCTACGACACACTTGTCCACCTACAAGGTCTTAATGCAGGGGAACAAGAAATCCTGAATTTGTCACCAGTGCCAAGATGCAGAGGCAAGCGATCCGTGTAACAAAAAGTTTTATTACAACACGTTGTGACTCACAAGGAGAAAAATGCCAAAACAAAAATTAACCAAGTACAACGATACAAAAGTGCTGCCACACATGGGAAGAGGCAGGACAACTACACAGAACACAAACTATATTGTCGACTACTCTAGCCGTTGACAGATTAAAATGTTTTAATTTTGCTGCTAGGGAATCAGGAACTCCACCCACTTGTGCCTGAGGCGTTGTTAGAAATTGTAAACAAATGTACACTCTAAAAATAAATGTTTAGCCTAAAAAAAAAAAATAAACGCAACAGTTTCCGTTAGTCTTTCTTAGTTATGACAACTTCATTTGAAATTGCTTTGAACCAACAAACAATATTGCATTGCACAAATTAGCTTTTCCTCTTCACTCAAAGCTTATTTTTAGTACTGCTTACTGAATAATTGTTGTCATGGGGACAAGTTTTTAAGTTCGTAACTCAAAAAAAAAAATGTTAAGCCAACTGACTTAATCATTTTATTCAAAGTAGTTTAATTTGTTGTCTACGTAATTATAATAACAATGCACACAATTTTTTTAAGTAGTAGTAACTTGATGATAAATTTCCACCTCCAGAACAGGTAGACAAGATAAAGAATTTACTTACTACTTTG
Source organism: Doryrhamphus excisus (assembly GCF_030265055.1). NCBI lineage: Eukaryota > Metazoa > Chordata > Actinopteri > Syngnathiformes > Syngnathidae > Doryrhamphus > Doryrhamphus excisus. Next base: position 22,235,731 of record NC_080470.1, read on the forward strand.
ATTCCTCTCAGAACATCAGACCACCATTTGGGGGAAAGTCCAGCTGCACATGTGGAAAAAAAACAAACAAAAAAAAAAAACACTTCTTGTGAGCCATTGCCATCTGGCCTACAGCCATGCCCATATAAAGAAGCCCGCCCATCTGTGACATCACAAAAGAACAGTTTTGCAACGCCTTCTGAAACGGAGCGTTCGGAGCCATCCCAAACTTCTTTCAGGGCTCACTTCCAAATGCGCAAACCTCATTATCTGAAACTTTAGCATCATTTAACACCAGAATACAACATTTTAACTACATTTATAGGTCAGAAAAGTGGAAAAAGCATAATAGGTCGTATTGTTTATGTTTTAGTTTCCTTGTTAAATTATATTTTTCAAAACTGTCGTGGGCCCACGGACGCCCCTGATTTTTATGTTTACACTAGTGTAGATACCCACAATATTGAGCTATAGTACAGCTTGTGATCATTTATACTATGTGAAATTAGGATTAGGAAAACGAGACTTTTAGACAGATGGAGTAACTGGCCGGTCGGAACTAATAAACCATGCCGACAGCTTATGCAGTGATCAACAGAAAGAAAAAGCAAGAAAAAAAGTGCTTAAAAAATGAATATAAATAAGTGTATAATTACATTAAATAAAATCATAAAAATTTAAATACATTAATAAAGCATAAATAAATCAACTAAAAATAACTGTATAATTGGTAAATAAATATGGGGTGCTGATTGTACAAAGAGCTAATAAAACTGTTCTCGCCAAATTCATCTGTGGCAGTCCACGTGCATTTGTGCCACAAATCAATGAATGCACGGGAAACCATGATATTGTTCTAAATGGCATACATGCATGCTTTTGCTGCTGAAAGGAATAACTGATCACAGATTTAATGTTGCTGTTTTTGTTATACCTGCATGAAGAAAAACATAATAGGTCCTGTTTTCCCAGGACATATCCCGGGTTTCCACCTCCTGGTATTAGGACGTTAAGTTAATATTAAAATTTATACTAAAAATCCATCCATCCATTTTCTACTGCTTATCCTCACGAGGGTCGCGGGGGTGCTGGAGCCTATCCCAGCTGTCTTCGGGCGAGAGGCGGGGTACACCCTGGACTGGTAGCCAGCCAATCACAGGGCACATATAAACAAACAACCATTCACACTCACATTCATACCTATGGACAATTTGGAGTCGCCAATTAACCTAGCATGTTTTTGGAAGAAACCGTAGTACCCGGAGAAAACCCACGCATGCACGGGTAGAACATGCAAACTCCAAGCAGAGAATCAAACTTGGGTCTTCCTGATCTCCTGACTCTGCTGCCAACTTACTAAATCAGTCTTTGATTGGATCTTTGACTGGTTTACATGCACACTCCCAATCAGGGCCATTGAAGCTTTAGGGGTGTCCAAAATGGCGGCTTATGGCTAGTATTTTAAGGCTTTTAGCCTTGTTTTTAGCTCTGAATGAATGAATGTATGAATATGGTATTTTAATGTATCGTTTACTCAACTCTATTTTTTATTTATTTATTTTTTTTCACTGTAAAGCGTCTTTGAGTACTCTGAAAAGCGCTATAAAAATAAAATGTATTATTATTATTTAACACAAAACAAACAAAAATGGAAAAATCAGCCAGAACAATGTCAAAATTTTAACGATAACAATGGAAATACAGGACGATTTTTCTTGGTTCCATCACACATTTGTACTGTCTAGGGGTAAATGTGTGTGCAATGCGGCATCCAGGGTTATTTTGCAGATTTGAGGGTTTTGTGTGCAGTGAACAACAACAACAAGAAGAAGAGCCAGACTAATAATGAGTGTTTGCCAGCTTTGCAGCCAGAAAGGCTGGATAAGCACACAGCAAAGCTTCAGCATTTGTTCAAGGTCAGCGCACAACACAGGAAGTGGAGCACCAGGGAAGGTAAGCAACTTTCAATCTGCATTTACATTCATTCATTATTTAAGCCTTGAGAAAATGACATTTTACCTTTGTAGCTACTGTACTCAACATCCTCTTTTAGTCACATTATAGTCTCATTTTCCAAAAAATGACTTTGGATTCTCATATTAAGACATTTCTTTAATATTTCAACTCAAACAACATTATTTATGCGTTAATATATTACAAGTTTATTCTCAGAAAATGTTTAGAATATGACTTTTATAATTATAATTTGAATATTCTCATTAAAAAGCTGTTCCGACTACTTCAGCTTTCTGCATGTAAATCAGGGGTCCCTGTAAAAGTATATATATAAAAGTAAAAGTATATATATATTACTGAAAGTTGTACTTTATTCTCGTAACATTACTACTTTTTCCACAACCACAACGTTCCAAAAATGAAGACTTTATTTGTTGCTTTGTTTCTTACAATATTGCAAGTCAATATTATGGGGTTACTCTTTAAAATAGCAACTATTGTTAAAATGTTTTTTTTCTCTTAAAATTTTGACATAATTCTTGCAGAATTGATTTTCCATTTTTGTTTTTTTTGTGTTAAATAATAATAATAATACATTTTATTTGTATAGCGCTTTTAGAGTACTCAAAGACGCTTTACAGTGAAAAAAAAAAGAAATAAAAAATAGAGTTGAGTAAACGATACATTAAAATACCATATTCATACATTCATTCATTCAGAGCTAAAAACAAGGCTAAAAGCCTTAAAATACTAGCCATAAGCCGCCATTTTGGACACCCCTAAAGCCTCAATGGCCCTGATTGGGAGTGTGCATGTAAACCAGTCAAAGATCCAATCAAAGACTGATTTAGTAAGTTGGCAGCAGAGTCAGGAGATCAGGAAGACCCGAGTTCGATTCTCTGCTTGGAGTTTGCATGTTCTCCCCGTGCATGCGTGGGTTTTCTCCGGGTACTCCGGTTTCCTCCCACATTCCAAAAACATGCTAGGTTAATTGGCAACTCCAAATTGTCCATAGGTATGAATGTGAGTGTGAATGGTTGTTTGTCTATATGTGCCCTGTGATTGGCTGGCCGCCAGTCCAGGGTGTACCCCGTCTCTCGCCTGAAGACAGCTGGGATAGGCTCCAGCATGAATGGATGTTCTCAACATTTAACATGAAAGAATATGTTGTGTCATCAACACAGACTTTGTCGTACCTTTAAGAAGGCTATATGACCTTGCTAAAAAGGTGGAGGTCATTTGCCAATGATCAATAATATTGATAAACACTACATCCTCATGGGTGAAGACAATGTGCCAGCGACATACAATAGCAGAGATCAACATCTAGCATGACCTTCTCCCCTTCCATTCCTTAATTAAAGGCTCATGTCGTTAGCGTCTGTGTAATAAAAAGCATCTCAGGGCCGATGGGATTGTGTGCTGACCTGATGATGAGCATCATCTTCATCACAAGTTGAAGCTCGTAGAGGTGGGGGTGGGGATAGCGTTCGTTCCTCCTGTTGCTTAGAGATCAATGCTTTGTCACATGTCTGTGAGGCCTTCAGGAGGAGTGGAGAAAAAGAGAAATGCACAACAAGACATGCTTTACTTCACATTGGCCACAGCAGTCCAAACATGTACCTTTAGCTGTAGCAGACATTAAAGCGGATGAATACACTGAAGAAACAAGACTGGTCTAATCATTTCTTCCATGACTGTAATATAAGAACAGTGGAACCTGCCTGGGCGCCATTCATTTGTTCCACAAGGTCGTTAGCTGAATTAATTTTTCCCATAAGAAATAACGCAGTTCCACTTTTTAACATTATTAGAACCATCTAGTCATGAAATAACACCCCTATAGTCACTTTACATTCATATTACCCTATGTTGTACATATGTTAAAATAATATAAGACATATTAGGTATAAAACAACCTGTTTACAACCTTCTAATAGTGTTTTTAACATTATTAGAACCATCTAGTCATGAAATAACACCCCTAGAGTCACCTTTACATTCATATTACCCTATGTTGTACATATAATAAGAGAAAATAAGACATATTAGGTATAGAAAACATGTTTACAACCGTCTAAATAGGGGTTTTTAACATTATTAGAACCATCTAGTCATGAAATAACACCCCTATAGTCACTTTACATTCATATTACCCTATGTTGTACGTATAATAAGAGAAAATAAGACATTAGGTATAGAAAACGTGTTTACAACCTTTAAATTAGGGTTTTTAACATTATTAGAACCATCTAGTCATGAAATAACACCCCTAGAGTCACCTTTACATTCATATTACCCGATGTTGTACATGTTAAGAGAAAATAAAATTTGGAACCCAAAACCGATCTGCAAGTAGAGACTGGACAGTCCGAAATTTCTCAAGAAGAGGTTACTTCAAGACGTCGCTCAATGGTAAGTAGCTTTAACATTGAACTGTTAGGTCTACTTTATTGGTAAAAAAAACAAAAAAACCCAATCCAAACTGTGTTCAAAACATCAACCAGTTTCAATCATATCACTCATAGAACATTTTTTTAAATGCAAAAAATTTAATTACAAAAATTATATTTATTTAGTATTTTTCTGATAATATTTTTAAAAAGTTTCATTCAAATCTAAGCATTTTCACGGACTTATGGGACCTTAAAGAATTTCTTCTCTGGCTGGAATTGTACAAACATGATCAAAAAGTCAAAAACCTGACGGCAGGTCCTCCTCCTCAGGAGATAACGTGCAACATCTTCACGTCGGAGCAGAGAAAACCTGGCAGGAAAAAAAAAAAAAAAAGAGAGAAAAATGAACAGGAGGACATCATGACGTGTTACCTGATAAATATGGCCTTCATCCCAAGTCAAGAACAGCTTGAGCTCCAGGAGAAACATTTATTATCCAGTGTTAAGGCACATGCTTGGACAACACAAACAAAGCACACAAAACAAAATATTTCTCATTCGTCTGCTTAAAACGTGTGCAGCTGCTTATCGTCAAAGTGCTTTCAAAGGTTTAAAGCTTCCATCTTTGGCTTGACTTTGGATCGCACTGCTTTTGGTTTTCCAGCTGAATGTGATAAAAGAAGAAGAATTTAATAACAATAACAATAAAAACCTTCAAGTAAAACACTTGCGTGCTGGTAGCTTATGCTGAGGAATGTTTGTCATTCTTTCACTCTACGTTGGACGACATGAACCTGCCGCCAGGAGACGCCAGGAAGAGTTAGTTAGGATATAAGGTGCGAGAATATTCCTTAGCAGGCAATGCAACAGCTAGCAATCGGGGATATAACGTTGATGATGTGATGCTAAGCTAAGCTAAGCTGGGAGTCTCCTGGCTGCACGTGCATACTGAATGTCCGTGATGCTAACACTGTTAAAACACAATGAGGTCCAATGATAAGCATCATTCCTGCAGCACGGATACGCGATTCTGTTTGGATTGTTCAGGGAATGTGCTAGAAGAGGCAGGAAAAAAGAGAGGAAAGTCCAGCAAAGAAATTCAGACCTGCACTGAACTACAAAAGGAATATTACAGCCACACTGAAAATCAAGAAATATACAAAAAGTCAAATATTACGAGGAATATTTACTTAGCATGTATTGTCTGAAGTGCGGGTTTGTTCATCTATGACATCACAATGGTTACACAAACTTCCTTCATCAAGACCTATCCAGTGTCGGGGTCGTTTGAATGGTATGGGCTGAAGTCTGGGTTCCTAATCAAGTGGCCCTTTTCAACTTTGTTGGTTGCATAGAATGTTACTAAATATAAACATGGCTCCTTGGCGTCATCAAGACCTGTTCGGTGATATAATATGTTGGGGTCCTTCGCACGGTATGAGCTGAAGGGGGTCTGCAGGCCCATAATAATAGGATGGGCCGCTGTGCTTTGCTTGCAGGCCCATAAGCATTCAGGTTTGTGTTGTAATTTTGCCTTTTTGTTCATTTTTTCCTCTTTTCGGTGTGGCCCTAATACTCCTTTGTACTTACTGTGTGCTGATTTCGGTAAAAAAAAAAATTAAAACAAAAATGCACAATCGAGGCCACCGTTGCACCAAATCCAGCAGCAGAAGGTGACCAGTGCCTCTTTAAGACCTGACCAGCACTGAGATGCGACTGTGTCAAACTCACAAATGAAAGCTTTCCTGGGAAGACAATCCAGTTTGTAAAAACTCCCAAAATAAAGTTAGCTTTGAGGCATCCATAAAAGAAAGTACCAATTTGCATCCTCTATAAAACAATCTCTGAAAAATACAAATTGTGCAAATATGAAGGGTGGTGGGGCGTGGCAGCACGTCACACGGGGGGCTCGCATTTGAGTCTTTCTTCGGCGCTCCTCGTATATGTGACGCAGCGTAAGCCGCCGTCCGCCTGCGCGATCCGAACGGACAGGCTGGCATCGGGGCGCTCGAACGTCTCGTCCAGGCGCCGGGGGTCTTTGGCGGGTGGGGGCGGCGCCCCTTTGGCATAAAGAAAAGTGTCCGTCTCCGTGGGAGGTAATGTGTGGAGAGAAGACAGACCCTGCGCCGGTCTCCTCTGCTCCTTCTCCTCTTTCTGTGCGATTCCCCCCTGGTCTCTATCGTGGCTCCCCTTGGGAGACTTTGGCTTTGGGTCCTGCTGCGCCCCCGCTCTGACCCCGCTCAGGCTCAGGATGTTCTTGCGGGTTTCAGCGGGGAGTTTGTCCAGCTGGCGCCCGACTTGGACCGGGCTGGGAAAGAGCGTGCCTTGACACGCCCGGTAGAAATATCTGCAAGGAAGAGCACCGAGTCAGAAGGCACGGACCAAATAAGAGCACACGGGCATTTCCTTGATGGATTACAAGAAAAAAATACATTTTTGCAAACCTTTCACATGCCAGGAAATTCCAAAGAAAGATAAAAAAAAAAGTGTGGCCTGAGGCTCAGAGCTAAACTTCATGTTGAAATGTACATGATGTTCCAAGTACATGGAGTCTGCTGATTGTTGAGAAACACGACGCAAGCAGCGTCACAACATATCCAGATGCTAACTTCATCAGCATAGGGAACCTCACTCCGATCACTATCCGGTTCCAGTTTGAGCTCCATGGCAACCCACACAATGATCTATTATTTGTATGATTTGTTTTGACTCATTTAAAAGTTACTTTGATTTGTTTTTATTTTAGTGCAGTTTCAAACACCTCCAGATTTTGCAACTAGGGACAATTCTAGCAACTTTTTCTGGTCTTATTCGACACTTTTGGAGATTAATTTAACCCCCCCCCCCTCCCACACACACACTCCATCTAAACCAGGGGTCTAAAACTCAATTTACTTGGGGGTCACTGGAGCTCGGGTCTGGGTGAGACTGGGCCGCATCAGGTTTTCCAAAAAAACAACAACAAAAAAAACACATTTATTAAAAACAAAAAAAATAAAAAACTTTGCTTTGGTTCCAATTTTCTACAAGAAAAGCTCTGATAAAACATTCCACTGTTTTCAAATATCTTACTTTTTATTTTTCTTCACAAAATAAGATGAAAAATAAATAAACAAATCAAGAATAAAGAAAATCAATCAGTAATAAATAAATAAATATAATAATAATAATAAAACGGCAAATAATAAAAACTTAAGAAACCACATATAGTTGGTGGGTAGACAAATTATTTTTTTCAGATTAAAATGAACAAAGCATTATTAGAGCCCTGTAGACATGACAAAACACGACTATAGTCACATTTATACTATTTTTATTTACAACATATTGCGCAACTGCAGGGTTTTGAGACACATGCTAACTCGCAAACTAGAGAGCTAGCGACCTAAACGGTAGACTTCAAGTTATTTCCTTTAAACTTAAATAGCCAAAAACTTACCACTTCCACACGGATAGGGAGGATAACTATTAACAGTTATTTAACCTTTAACATGAACATTAATCAAACGTAATAATTTTTTCTGGGTACATGATACCATACAGCATCCATATCAAACTTGCGCGGGCCACACTAACATTAAACTTTCATATCAAGGCGGGGGCCTCAAACTAGTGTCCTGCAGGCCACATTTGGCCCGCGGGCCGCGTGTTTGAGACCCCTGATCTAAACCAATGCTTCTCAATTATTTTATGTTTTTTTGTGTGTATGTGTGCATACCTGGGCAGCAGTGCAGCTCCAGGTGTGATGAGGCAGAGCAAGTAGAAGGTGGGGTCCTGGAGCAGCCTCTGCATGGTCCAGTACGGGTTGGAAGGGGCGTAGCAGGTAGGGCAGGAGGCATTGTAGCACAGCGCCACCGTGAAGAACATCGCCACGCTGAGGGACACGGACAGCCAGTTCATCCACGTCTGAAGAAACACAAATGCAGACCATTTGAGTTTTGTTTGGGTTTTCCCAGATCCCGTACCACTCATTTCCTGTTTACTTCCTGTTTTGATTCCTATGTTAGGCAGCACCCTCTAATGGTACGCTTCTTCAATTGGAATGAACGAGAGACTTCTCCTCACCCAGGTTTTGGTCTCGATGCCCAAGTGCAGAAGGATTGTGAAGACTGCCAGCGTGGTGATGGGGGTCCCCCACGTAAACAGATCCACGTCAGAGTCGGCGTAGGCCTGTGGAGGAACAAGTGAGTGAAACTACAAGCACGGAAGGGCGAGCACAGAGTGATGGGACTCACAAAGTAAGGAATGAAGAAGCAGACGAGACTTTGGTAGAAGGCGTCAATCATGTTCATCCAGAACATGTATGGCTTGTATTCCTGCAAGACACCAGCACACAAAACATTCCAAACAACTGGTAACACTCGGAAGCGCTCGGCTGTTTTTAAGGACTCAACGGGGGGCTCTTCTGTTTTTAAGAATGTATGGAATCCCAAGTTAAAGATCCTCTATTTGACAGGTGTTCTGCTCATTTTAGGAATCTGCTGCAAAAACGCCTGTCAAAGAACCTCAATACGACACGAGTGGTCTGCTGTTTTTAGGAATATACAGCCAAAGAACCTTGTCAAAGAACCTTTTTGGCTATTAGGAACCTACAGCAAAAACGCAAGTTAAGAGTTACAAAAATATTAGTCAAAGATGTGTTTCTATATATATATATATATATAGAAACAGGTGTTTTCTGCTGTTTTTAGGAATATTTTGCAAAAAGGCTAGTCAAAAATGATCTATGATCACTAGTCAGAAAGACCTATTCCGCTGTTTGCTGTTTTTAGGAATCTGTGGCAAAAACGCAAGTCAAAGATTTTCTTTAAGACAGGTGTGTTCTGCTGTTTTTAAGAATCGGCAGTAAAAACGCAAGTCAGAGATTGTCTTTAAGACAGGTGTGTTCTGCTGTTTTTAGGAATCCACTGCAAAAACGCAAGTCAGAGATTGTCTTTAAGACAGGTGTGTTGTGCTGTTTTTAGGAATCCACTGCAAAAACGCAAGTCAAAGATCCCCTATACGCCAGGCGCTTTTTGCTGTTTTTAGGAATCTGCTGCAAAAACGCAAGTCAAAGATTCTCTATATGACATGTGTGTTCTGCTGTTTTTAGGAATCTGCTGCAAAAACGCAAGTCAAAGATTCTCTATATGACAGGTGTGTTCTGCTGTTTTTAGGAATCTGCTGCAAAAACGCAAGTCAAAGATTCTCTATATGACAGGTGTGCTCTGCTGTTTTTAGGAATCTGCTGCAAAAACGCAAGTCAAAGATTCTCTATATGACATGTGTGTTCTGCTGTTTTTAGGAATCTGCTGCAAAAACGCAAGTCAAAGATTCTCTATATGACAGGTGTGTTCTGCTGTTTTTAGGAATCTGCTGCAAAAACGCAAGTCAAAGATTCTCTATATGACAGGTGTGTTCGGCTGTTTTTAGGAATCTGCTGCAAAAACGCAAGTCAAAGATTCTCTATATGACATGTGTGTTCGGCTGTTTTTAGGAATCTGCTGCAAAAACGCAAGTCAAAGATTCTCTATATGACAGGTGTGTTCTGCTGTTTTTAGGAATCTGCGGTAAAAACGCAAGTCAAAGATTCTCTATATGACAGGTGTGTTCTGCTGTTTTTAGGAATCTGCGGTAAAAACGCAAGTCAAAGATTCTCTTTCAGACAGGTGTGTTCTACTGTTCTTAGGAATCTGCAGTAAAAACGCAAGTCAAAGATTGTCTTTAAGACAGGTGTGTTCTGCTGTTTTTAGGAATCTGGAAAAAAAAAACAACCTCTGAGTTCTGTCCGCTGACATAAAGCTGAGGTAGTCGCTGGAGAGTCTCTGCCGACACATCTTTGTCCAGAGTGCCAGTGATGAGTTGCGGGAAGGCGGAGAACATCAGGTTGAAGAAGATAAGATACCACTGGTCAATCATGGCTGAACCTGAGAAGCCGCAGTAGAACTGATACCAGAAGATGAGCGCTACGAACATCTGTGAAGAGACCGGAGTTGTTAGGTTTGCTTGCACACTGAAGACGGCGACACTGGCGACGTACGGCATTCTTGTAGAAGAAGTAGAGGATCATGTTGGCCAGGCGGGAGTAGCACCAGTGTCCGTGTACCAGCAGGAGCTTCTGAAGATAGCGGAAACGCGGGAGGGCAAAGTCGCTTGCCATGACCGCCTGCAAAAGCATCACAAGCATCCCACATTCAGTCTACTCTTCCTTTCACGCACCGACATGGATGGAAAATTATGGAAGGACCGCTACGCTCGCCTCTTTCTATTGAATCTTCAGAAGGGGAGACAATAAGCCTTTAATGGGACAGGCTACAGGTGGGAATCAATGCAATGCAGCCATTAACGAAAAACTGCATTTTAGTAAATCATCTTTACATAATGATGTTTTTAAATTTCACATTTATATAGTTTATACATATTTTATTGATCCTTAATAAAATGGTGAGTCCTGAATTTAATGTTAAAAATTGCATTTTAATTTTAAGATTTTTTTAAATTTAATTTAAAAACAACACTTTAAAACAGCCACCTATAATGATCCCATAATTTCATGTTAAAACTTGATATTGGTATTTTTATTTTGAATATTTGGAGAATATTTAAATAAATTATAAGTATACCACTTAAAGGGGACCTATTATGCTTTTCCCACTTTTCTGACATTTGGAAGTCATCCCTGAAGAAGCTTGGGATGGCTTACACACTAACACTTACTATATCAACATTTTATTCTAATTAAAATGCAATTATAATTAAATACTATAAATCATTATAAAGTATAATTTTAAATTGGATTTGACAAGAAAAAATAACACGATTTTTTTTAATTATTATTATTTTACTAAACACTAACAGTTACTATATCAGTGTGATCACACTATATATATATATATATATATATATATATATATATATATATATATATATATATATATATATATATATATATATATATATATATATATATATATATATATATATATATATATATATATATATATATATGTACACACTGATAAATCTCAGTTATGTTTTAACGTTTAACGGGGGGGCCATCACTTTTTCCACACAGGGCGATGTTGGTTAGAATTTTATTCCTCCCTTAATAATACAAAATTTCATTAAAAAACTGCATTTTATGTTCAGTTGTGTTGTCTTCAGTTGCGTTGTGTTGTTGTATTGACTAATATTAAATATAAATAACATTTAAATTGCTGAACTGGCAAGGCTAACCCTCGATGGCACGGTGGTCATCTGTGGACATCATCATCCTTGCAGAGGAGAGCTTTGCTTTCTGCTGAGCCCTAATAAGCATGACCCAATGGGTACGCAGGGAGTTGGCTAATCACACGGCAAGTGGCCAGAGATGGGAAATGTGCATCTCAGCATTGTGCGGACCCCAGACGAGTGACCGCTGTCCCTTTTCAGAGTGGGTTTGACTAACAGTGCGTCATCTGGCAGTCTTAACAGATGTGCGACACTGCGGCCTAGCAGTGAGTTAATTGGGGGGGGGGGGGGGGGTATCCCTTGTTGCCATGCGAGATTGCCGAGCTAAGCAAAAATAGGTGACGATCATTGCTCAGGTTGTTAAATGGGGCTGTGGGATATGTGTGCCACTCCTGTGAAGAGTCGATTGATGGACGATTGATAAATGAAAAGTACTAATAAAAGGATGAGTCAGCAGTCTAGGATGTAAAACACATTTACTTTTAAAAAAGTAAATTTTGACTGACGTTGTCACATTATGCATGTCCGAAAAAGCCTGTTTATGACTGCCTGTTTATGAGTATCAAACATGGGAAAAACTATTATACCATCACTTGCTTGCTCCACTTTTGAGAGAAGATTTTCTTTTTCAAGTTGCGGCTTTACAAACCCTCCTTCCAGGTACTGTAGACATGGCATCGCCTTTATCCCGCCCCAAGCTAGAGGATATGCCATCAAAAAACACAAGTAGACTTTGCTACACATCTTAAAATGGAGCTCTAGCAACTATCCGTCAATCAGCTGTAATTTCCATTAAAATTATTTATTTATTAATATCATCCATCCATTTTCTGGGGGTATGCTGGAGCCTATCCCAGCTGTCTTTAAGCGAGAGGCGGGGGTATACCCTGGGCTGGTCACCAGCCAATCACAGAAATATACAAACAACCATTCACACTCACATTCATACCTATGGACAATTTGGAGTCACCAATGAACCTAGCATGTTTTTGGATGTTAGTGTCTTCATGCCATGTTGTTGTGTGTGATACAGTATATGGCATCTATGATGACGGACAAGTACTGCGTTACAGAGTACAGTACATGTCAAAATTGGATCCAGTACAAGTGTCTTGGAGACACACACTCCACCAGAGAAAACACAGCTCATTAGCATTAAAGCTACACACACACACACAAAAGGTTGCGTTCTCGGTAGGGCTTTGGAAAAGCATTAAACTAAAACATTGTGCCACCTCTGACACTTATGGAAAAGTGGTGAAAAATATTGCCAAAAAGATATAAATGAATAGAATAAATATAAAAGCTATATAAATACCATCATGGTTCCTGCAGCCCGCCCTCTTACCTGCATGCCCTCCTGTCCTGAAATGCCCACGCCCACGTCGGCCACCTGGATCATACTGACATCATTGGCCCCGTCACCTGAGGTAGAACAGCAGAGTCAAAAGTTATGTGACACACGTAGGAAACAGAATTTAGGTCAGTGGAAAAGTGCACAGTGGGTTTGGTTTATGAAGCGTGGCCATGACGGAAAGTGTCGCGCAACATTGTTCTTTGTCTGGGAGGGCCAGGCAGCATGTGAGGATCACGTGCTAACCAGCAGTCTTCTCCACACATACTTGAAGGAGGAATCAGTGATGTCTCTGTCTCTAAACTTAGAGCATAATCCATACTCCTTTTCACCAGCCCCTCTGACCATACTACTGTGAATGCATGATATTATGACACATTTCACCTTCTATTGTTTTAACAAACTTTTATAGGGAAAGAAGTCAGGGTGCCAAGCGCAACTTTGAATATTTAAATACTGTACGATTCTAAAAATATTAATTATATTAGTAATTCATATAATTCCTTATTATATCAATTGTGAATTATTATTCATTCATTTTCTACCGCTTTTCCTCACGAGGGTCGCGGGGGTGCTGGAGCCTATCCCAGCTGTCTTCGGGCGAGAGGCGGGGTACACCCTGGACTGGTCGCCAGCCAATCACAGGGCACATATAGACAAACAACCATTCACACTCACATTCATACCTATGGACAATTTGGAGTCACCAATTAACCTAGCATGTTTTTGGAATGTGGGAGGAAACCGGAGTACCCGAAGAAAAACCACGCATGCACGGAGAGAACATGCAAACTCCACACAGAGATGGCCGAGGGTGGAATTGAACCCTGGTCTCCTAGCTGTGAGGTCTGCACACTAACCACTAGACCGCCGTGCCGCCTGTGAATTATTAATGAATTAATAATACATACAAATATATTAATTATAATGAAACATTATAAAAATTTGACTGGGGGCCTGAGACGGGAAATTTAAGTTAATTTAGAATGTATTTTGATTCACTTGTTTGTAATATTTAATTAAAATAATAATTTAATGATTTAATTACGATTATTAATTATTAAGAATTAAATTCAACATTTTATTCCAATTAAAATGCAATATAATTAATTACTATATAAATTATAATAAAGTATATTTTTCAATTGGATTTTGCAAGAAAAAATAACACCTTTTGCCAAAATTGAAATACATGTAGCAAGATTTTTGTTTTATTTTTTACTTATTTGAATATATTTATATTATATCAAGTTAAAACAATAAAATATATATGAATATTTTATTTATAATATTAATATTATTATTAATAATCATTGTTATTTATATTATAAATAATAATGATTTAATATTTTATGAAATTTTTATGAAGTGATTTACCAGTCTTTTATGTAAAGTGTATAAATAAACTTGTCTTGCCTGAAAGGGGACCCATTATGCAAATTTTCAGCCCTTTGTATTGGGTTGTGGACTCCTATAGAGCAGCTACACACCAGGGGTGTGAATCTCAGCACTGAGGACGATTCGATACACAACTCGATGCACTGCCAGCGATACGATACTTTAACGATACGTGGAATTTTCTGGCGATACGATGCAATACGATTCACCCTCTTCACGATGCAATACGATACGATACAATGCGATAATCATGTAGTTCACATCAATGCAAACCGATATGATGCATTTTCTTGCAATATGATGCAATTCAACAGAATGCAAATAAGCAGGGAAAAAATGGAATTCAGTATGGTCCTACAAAAAGGATTTGGCTTTATTAGGCATTTGGCAGTAAATTCAACTAAAGTGCTGTTTGCCTTTTTTACTACGCACTACTTCTTAATAATATTTTTGCCATCTTAAAACAGCAACAACTTTTCAAAAACTCAACGTTTTGTCGAGCTTTCCGCCGTTCTTTGAGAATCCGTAGTGTTTCCAAATATACAATTTAAAGGTTGCAGGGGGGTTGAATATGGAAACTTCCTTGCTGCTTCCTCCAGGCTGTTTTACTAGTAGTTGAATGTGCCTCACGGTTTCCGTCCGTATTCAATACAAAACGCGAAATAATGATTGTGCATTCATTGCACCTGTGGAACAGCATATGGGGTGAAGTTGAACATTAATAAAACGGCGCTTGGATCGGATTTTACCGATACTCACAAACGCATCGCGATGAATCTTGATTTCACCCGTCAATTGCATCCGTACCCAGTGAATGAGCCGATGCATTCGCATCACGCATCGATGTATCGATTATTTTCCTCACCCTTACTACACACCATAACCAGCACAGAAAGCATTCTGGTTCTTCCAGAATCTGCACCTATTCAGCTGTATTTCTTATGATTTTGCGATTCCGCCAAAACAGTCTGTTTTAATGTATTCCACCCACGGCCCGACTCCAGGCACGCGAATACAACATTGTAGCTACATTTATCGGTCAGAAATGTGGAAAAATGTGAGACTCTGTGGGCATCTCCCTCACCTAAAAGCACTCAGAGGCAGCTGACATTTTCAAAAAAAAAGCCCACTTGTCGTTCTAAACATATTTATCATCCACCGTACTGCCTAAGAAGTATAACACCCCTCATGAGTGTGAGAAGATTGGCAGGAGAGGGTAGACATGTTGCCTCCCAGCCTGCTCGTGAAGCTCATGAGAGCCATCTGTGTTCACACCTCAGATGAACATGAGCGCCTGACTCCCTTCACATGGCACAGACTCGGCACATCACATCTGACCAGAATTCATCTCAATTATGGTGTACGTCAGTCACATTGATTGTTCTGCGGGCTACATTTCCACAAAGCTAAGGAGCAGGCAACAAAGCATATTAGTAACATTAACCTTTTCTTCATACAATAAACTTTTTTGCTCAAAACTATTTTCGAAGTCGGGCCGCCACAAGGCCGCTAACACTTCCGGGTTTTGAAAGGCTGGACTGAATGAATGGTAAATGGCTGAATGTCTGAATAAAGAAAAGCGAAAGAAACGAAAGAGAAAAAGAGACTGACAAAGTGTGTGACAAAGTCTTCAATTGTGATGCTTGTCAAGATGACTTGAGTGGTTTAAGTTCCCAGTTACCGTTACCAGTCATCTTATACTTATTGTTCGGCACCATTTCCTATATTATGGCACATATACTATATTATGACGTGGACACCTGCAGCCTATATACGTATGTACAAATCTTTATTTCTCTTTAAATTTACCTGTGCGCTCTATAGTCCGTAAATGCTGCATACTGTAACTTCTTAGCATATACAAAATATCAAAGTTGCTTACTTTCATTTTTCAAAAAGGTTTGGACACCCCTGCTTTATGATGTATATTTGAGTGAGGTAGTGCCAAATCTATTTATGGTGCTCTGCAATTTGTTTATGTTTATTATTGTGATATAACATAACACTGCAAACAATAATAATAAACTGTTAAATGTTATCTTTCAATCAATTCCAAACAGCAGGGTCAAATAAATAGAGAGATGTTTTTAGTCTCATACCGAGCATCCAGACATGCACTCCGGGTGTGAAACCCCTCCCTACGATCAAACCCACAGAACCTTCACCTCAGTGTGCTGCTGTAAATCAGCCTCACTGACCACCGTGACCCTTACTCAGCTTCAATTTTTATATCTCAGAGACAAACGACAGAAAGAAAAAACGAGCAAAGTGGAACCTTACTTGGCGTACACCTGAAGTTATGCCATAATTTTGCATACATTTCGCGCTTGGCATAAAATATGGGGCACATCTTGTTGTGTTATTAATACAATGCATCTTCTTAATGTTTTTTTTTATTACAAAACTTCCTATACCCTAGTCAATACATAGCGACAAGCCTAGTCATTCAGCCATTTCCAGAAAGTCCAAAATACTGAACCCATACCCATTTTTCCCAGAAGAAATAATGTAAATCCAATGAACCCATCCCAGAAAGCCAAAAACACAAAATACATGTTTTACAGATTCATGTGTTTTACACATGCACACTTCAAAAGTGGCCTCACTGTGTTAGTTAGCAAAGAGCTACAGAGTCAAACGCTGATGACATCACAGACGGGTAACAAAACTGTGCAAATCTGTGACACTGTTTGGCCTTTAAAGGGGACCTTTTTTCATTCATTCATTTTCTTATCCTCACTATGGTCGCGAGCGTGCTGGAGCCTATCCCAGCTGTCTTCGGGCAAGAGGCGGGGTACACCCTGGACTGGTGGCCAGCCAATCACAGGGCACATATAGACAAACAACCATTCACACTCACATTCATACCTTTGGAGTCGCCAATTAACCTAGCGTGTTTATGGAACGTGGGAGGAAAGCGGAGCGAAAACCCACGCATTCACAGGGAGAACATGCAAACTCCACACAGAGATGGCAGAGGATGGAATCGAACTCGGGTCTCCTGGCTGTGTGGCCTGAGCGCAAACCACTCAAACACCGTGCAGCCTAAAGGGGACCTATTGTGCTCATTTTTCAAACCTTTGTATTGAGTTGTGGACTCCTATAGAGCAGCTACACACAATAACCAGCACAGAAAGCGTTTTAGAACCTGGAATCTGCACCTAATCTACCTGTATTTCTTTGGATTTCATGCTTCCCGCGAAAAGGTCTGTTTTAATGTATTCTACCCACGGCCACTCCGCAGTGGTTGGTCAAGCTTTGGCATCATTTAAAATGAGAATACAACATTCAATTACATACAAAAGAATAATAAATGTGGGGCCTGGAAAGTTAGAGGGTTGTTGATTGTTAGCATGGTTAGCAGTACGAAGAGTGCCAGTGATTGGCTGAATTGTGGCTGACAGCAACTCCTATGTCAATGTTCACTGCGCCATAGTACAGTGTCAGGGATGTTACACTGATGAGACACCACCATGTATCCTGTCAATGCTAACCTGTGAGTTGTCTATGTAATGTCTTATTTAGTATATTTAAGATGTCTTATTTTCTTTTATTAAGTCAACTATAGTGGTGACAAGTGTAAACGTGACTATAGGAGTGTTATTACATGTGGAGAGGGCCCCAATAATGCTAAGAGCCATATTTACGAGGTCTTAAATAGATTCACTTATCAATAATAAATTCACTTATCACGGTGAGGGCTAGAACCAATTAAGTGAGATAAACGAGGGCTGACTGGAGGCCATAGTCAATCATACAAGAGAGGATTTAGTAATATATTTTGACAATCTGTGATGGAGCGAAGCCGCAAAATCCGAAGTGTGATGTGGGGAAGAAATATGCCAAATGAAAAAAAAACAAAAAGATTGGAGCGACTATTACCTATGGCCAGCGTCATGACTTTCAGCTTGTTGCGTACCAGCTTCACCACCATGCTCTTCTGCAGTGGCGTGGAGCGGCAGCAGAGCACCGAGCGGCAGCTGCGCGCCACCGCCAGGAACTTGTCCTCCAGGCTCTTGTCCAGGGCGTAGGCCAAAGTGCGGCCGTCGATCACCAGGCCCAGGCGGTGTACGATAAAGGGCGTGGCGTGGGAGGATGAGGAAAGAGACGGGTATATCGGCAAGGGGGCAAAGTTGTTGCCGTGGAAGGTCTCGGTGGCACGGTCGGTGGAGCTGCAGAGGAGTTTGGCCTGGATGTAGTGTAAGCTCTCCTCCAGCAGCAAGGAGCACGCCTCCTGGTGCAGAGACAGGTACCATCAGGGCACAGGTTTGACCTACTTCACATCTGGAAAGCAGATGCTTTCATAAAGAAAACACTGGCAGTCCTGGTATAAACATCTGAATAAATACTTGGAACTTTGTCTGGATCATGTGGAATCTAACAAGCACGTCAATAAGATGACTGTGAGGTCACGATGTCTAATGGATTTCACGACACTTCATTCCCAACTCGCCTGAAATAATCAAAACAAAAAGTAAAGTAGAATACAGCAAAGTTCAATGCAGGCTGGTTTTGAACTAAATCATGTTCAGCAAAATGATTAACTGTGAATATTGAAATACCATATACAACAGACCCACCAGTTAACAGTAAGAACACGACATAAAAGTTAAAGCGACAATTTTACCGTTACCTGACTAATCCATACGGCTTAAAACGAGACATGAGAGGCTGCGGCTCACCATAGAATCAGCATTCAGGGTCAGGATCTCTTCCTCAGGCTCCAGCAGCTTGCAGGCATACGCAATATTGACAGCTGTTTCCTGTTTGTCGCCTGTCAGCACCCATATCTGCAGGCCGGCCTTCCGCAGGGCAGCGATGGTTTCGGGCACGCCGTCCTGTAGACGGTCCTCAATTCCTGTCGCGCCTGGGGGTGACCAACATGACACACTACTACACTACCTTACGATTTGTGGTTCTAACTTTTAGTGGTGACATTGTATGTTACGATGCTTTGTGGTGATAACATTTTGTATCATGATATTTCGGCGTTGCAACGATCTGTGTTACGATGTTTGATGATTGCAAAGTTTCATAATCCGACATTTTGTGGTAAAGTAATTTGTGTTTCTACATTTGTTAAGGTTTGGCGGTGCCGATGTTTTGTATTACGACATTTGGCGGTTCCGATGTTTGATGGTGTCGATGTTTTGTATTACAACATTTGGCGGTTCCGATGTTTGCTGGTGTCGATGTTTTGTATTACGACATTTGGCGGTTCCGATGTTTGATGGTGTTGATGTTTTGTATTACGACATTTGGCGGTTCCGATGTTTGATGGTGTCGATGTTTTGTATTACGACATTTGGCGGTTCCGATGTTTGATGGTGTGGACGTTTTGTATTACAACATTTGGCGGTTCCGATGTTTGATGGTGTGGATGTTTTGTATTACAACATTTGGCGGTTCCAATGTTTGCTGGTGTCGATGTTTTGTATTACGACATTTGGCGGTTTCGATGTTTGATGGTGTCGATGTTTTGTATAACGACATTTGGCGGTTTCGATGTTTGATGGTGTCGATGTTTTGTATTACGACATTTGGCGGTTCCGATGTTTGATGGTG
The DNA here is from genome assembly GCF_030265055.1 of Doryrhamphus excisus. Classification (NCBI taxonomy): domain Eukaryota; kingdom Metazoa; phylum Chordata; class Actinopteri; order Syngnathiformes; family Syngnathidae; genus Doryrhamphus; species Doryrhamphus excisus. The sequence goes on from NC_080470.1 coordinate 22,255,588, forward strand.
TGGATGTTTTGTATTACAACATTTGGCGGTTCCAATGTTTGCTGGTGTCGATGTTTTGTATTACGACATTTGGCGGTTCCGATGTTTGATGGTGTGGATGTTTTGTATTACAACATTTGGCGGTTCCGATGTTTGATGGTGTCGATGTTTTGTATTACGACATTTGGCGGTTCCGATGTTTGATGGTGTGGACGTTTTGTATTACAACATTTGGCGGTTCCGATGTTTGATGGTGTGGATGTTTTGTATTACAACATTTGGCGGTTCCGATGTTTGCTGGTGTCGATGTTTTGTATTACGACATTTGGCGGTTCCGATGTTTGCTGGTGTCGATGTTTTGTATTACGACATTTGGCGGTTCCGATGTTTGATGGTGTCGATGTTTTGTATTACGACATTTGGCGGTTCCGATGTTTGATGATGTCAATGTTTTGTATTACGACATTTGGCGGTTTCGATGTTTGATGGTGTCGATGTTTTGTATAACGACATTTGGCGGTTTCGATGTTTGATGGTGTCGATGTTTTGTATTACGACATTTGGCGGTTCCGATGTTTGATGGTGTCGATATTTTGTAGTGACACCTTTTTGTGTTATGGCGTTTTGTGGTTATTATGTTTCATGTTTGACATTTTGCGGTTGTGATGTTTGGTAGTGGGGACATTTGATGGTGAAGTGATGGTTAAGAGACTTTGTAGTTGCAAATATTTGTGTTACATGATTGCCACAATTGCAATCAAATTCCAATCTTTCCTGGTGGGAATATTTTGTGGATTTGTGCATATTTTGTAACATTTGGTGGTGGCTACATTTTCGTTACAAGACTTGTTGCGACGTTTTGTTGTGACACTTGGTGTTACGAGGTAACTATATTTTGTGTTACAAGATTTTATGGTTGTAACATTTAATGGTGGTGACTTTTTGTGTTAGGACATTTTGTGTTACGATGTTTAATGGTTGCCATATTTTGTGTTAAGAGGTTTGGTGGTGGTGATGTTTGCCGTTACAAGGTTTAGTGCCAAGCGACATATTATGTTACAAGGTTTGGCCGTGGCAAGGTTCTGTGATACAATGTTTGGTGGTTGCAGCGTTTCATGGTGGCGACCTTTGATGGTTGCAATGTTTGTGTTACAAAGCAACATTTCGCGTTGTGCCGTTTTGTGGTTACGTTTCATGTTACAAGGTTTGTTGGTGGCGAGTTGAAAGATCTAGTGGGGACAATATTGTGTTACAAGGCTTGGTGGTTACATTTCATGGTGATGACATTTCGTGGTTGCAACAATTTGTATGACGAAATTTCGTGGTTGCAACGATTTGTATGACGACATTTCGTGGTTGCAACGATTTGTATGATATTTACGACCTTTCATGGTGGCGACTTTTTGTATTACAATTTTGGTGCTTGCAATGTTTTGACATAGTGACAATTTTTGGTGGTGGCGGCGTTTGGTGGTCACACGTAGACGGAGGACCTCCTGTCCAGGCATACTGTTAGGTTACCCAGGAGATGGAGATTTGTCTCCAGGCGCAAGGCCGACTCAAACAGCAGCTCCTCTCGTCCCTGGATGGCCGTCTCGGCCTCCAGGTGGCGCTGCAGCCAGCAGGCGTATTCCTCCTTGGTCAAGACCTGGCACAAACACGCAGAGCAAATAGAGGAAAGAATCTGAAGGGAAATGAATCCAAGGGGGCAAATATGACACCTCTAGATGGTTGTTTCATGGTGATGGCTCGGTATTATGAGGCTGGCTTGCAAGGGCATAAATCAAGCATCTAGGGAAAGTGGCACCGATTGCGCCTGAGTCATGGAGAATTCCGCTTTGGGAAAGCCAGGTCAGTGCCATTGCCTGCTCCAAACTGAAGCAGCCAAACTGGCGGTAAAGCGAGTTCCATCTTCTCGTGCTGGTAATTTTACTGAATTACCTTTTTTGCTATGCAGAGTGTGCGAAGGCCATCTGCAGCGTACAGGTTCAGGTAGTTCTGGGTCCGACAGATAATCTTCTTTTGACGTTTTCCTTTGGAGTTGCCTAGGAAACACGGGACAAAAGGAGAATTGTTATATAATTCTGAAGGAAAAAGAGGGGAGGGTTTACATGTCGAAGCCTCGTGAAAGCCATCTGTCTTCACACTTCTGATGAACATGGACGCCGCACCGCCACATCAACGCTCAGCTCCCTTCAGAGCACACACCTGGCATCTCACCGACGACCAAAGTGGCTTTAATCAGATGGGTGTTTTGGCCTACGTTTCCCTGATGCACATGACACACACTGCAGACAAGCTGTGATGTAATCACACCACTGCTTGCAGGCGCCCCCACCCACCATGGACCCAGCCATGCTGCATGACTGTTATCAGTCATAAGACCTACCATAAACCATCGACAATCGACAAAAGCACCCTTCGGAGTGCCTAGTTAGCATCAAGGCAAAAATGGGATGATGGTGGCTGGTCTATTTTTTTGAAGAGATTATTTAGCTCTGCATGCGCTTTAAGCTGATGGTGTGAAAGTCGGGCTATGGTCGTGTTATACTTGTTGTAATGTGTACAATATTACAGGGTGGGCGGATCGATCCATATAGTATCAATACCAGGGGTAGTATCGGCTCAATTGATATTTTTCAGTTCTGTTAACTTTCAGAAATATGAATGTCTTTTTGTTGTTGTTGCTCATATTGTTCCACTGCTACAGGGCTATAACTAATAATTATTTCATCTGTTTGTAAATCAGTATGTACCCCACAACATTGGGCCCTCTTCTTTATGTTGAATCCTAAACTTTACACCCCCAGCCAGGGTGCGGCAGGGCAGTGACACTCACACCAGTCGTGTAAACGGATGAATGCATGCATTTATGGAGGGCGGCCTCATTCTGCGCTTCGATTGGCTGCAGAGCAACCGACAGCGTTACAAAGTCACGAGCTCTCTGCGAGGACACACCCGGGTGCGTATTAAAGCCTCTGGCCTGGAGGAGGTGGAGTTCCAGGACAACTAAGAAGGTTTTATTGAAGTGGAAACCCAAAAAGTGACGTAACTGTGTGGCTCAGTCATTTCCTTGACGGAAGGCTTCAACACAAACAAGCCCACCCCTGTGTGTGGTATCACTTCTGTTATGTATCTTATCGTCATCCCTTCTTAATAGTAGCCAGACACACCAGTTAAATACCAATTACTACATGGTGGTACACTTTTGCACACTTGTCATATTAATATGACAATGCAGTACTGGTTCACCAGAAGTCATGTATCTTTCACAAATCGATACACAGTACCCGCGTCAAACATCACTATTACATTGTAATAGTATCACTACACCGGTGTCAAATATAATTGTGGTGTAGCGTATCGTCCTTGTCGTGAGTGACGGCAAAAATGTATCACCAAAACTCTACATCCTCTATATCAGGGGTCTCAAACACGCGGCCCGCGGGCCAAATGTGGCCCGCAGGACACTAGTTTGAGGCCCCCACCTTGATATGAAAGTTTAATGTTAGTGCGGCCCGCGCAAGTTTGATATGGATGCTGTATGGTATCATGTACCCAGAAAAAATTATTACGTTTGATTAATGTTCATGTTAAAGGTTAAATAACTGTTAATAGTTATCCTCCCTATCCGTGTGGAAGTGGTAAGTTTTTGGCTTTTTTAAGTTTAAAGGAAATAACTTGGAGGCTACCGTTTAGGTCGCTAGATCTCTAGTTTGCGAGTTAGCATGTGTCTCAAGACCCTGCAGTTGCGCAATATGTTGTAAATAAAGAGTATAAATGTGACTATAGTCGTGTTTTGTCATGTCTACAGGGCTCTAATAATGCTTTGTTCATTTTAATCTGAAAAAATAATTTGTCTACCCACCAACTATATGTGGTTTCTTAAGTTTTTATTATTTGCTGTTTTCTTATTATTAGTATATTTATTTATTACTATTATTTATTATTTATTATTATTTATATTATTTATTGATTTTCTTTATTCTTGATTTGTTTATTTTTCATCTTATTTTGTGCAGAAAAATAAAAATTAAGATATTTGAGAACAGTGGAATTTTTTATCAGCGCTTTTATTGTAGAAAATCGGAACCAAAGCACTGAAAAAGTTTGTATATTTTTCTGTTTTTAATAAATGCGTTTTTTTTTTTTTTTGGAAAACCTGATGTGGCCCAGTCTCACCTAGACCCTAGCTCCAGTGGCCCCCAAGTAAAGTGAGTTTGAGACCCCTGCTGTATACATACAGTAAGCCCTCTTCAAAACAAGATAAGTCATTTGGCAAACATTCCCATATCTGTACTTGACTGGGAGTATCATTTTCAAACACACAGTGCAAGTGTGTGTACACAGTGTGGTGCGACAGTGAAGCGCTTTGTGTGCCTGGAATAATAAAAACCCACTCCACCTTTCCCAGCATTCCCATTAGGACGCCAAAGAGCCTGGAAGTGGATAAAACAAAGACTCGAGATCACCCAGGAGGGGGGGAAAAAACACAACACAAGCATGTTGTGTTTTTTTTTTTTTTACAGGGTTGTTGAAGTAACTATTGAGCTCTCCAGGAACGGTGTGCTTTAAAGACCTCTTACGTAATTTAGGTTGAACGGACGGAGCCGCCCTATAAAAACAAAGACCCCTGCTCGGGCACAACACTCCACAAAATTTGCTGCCATATCTTGACGAAATTCAGAACCTGTTCCTAAAGAACGTGCTGGTATTTTGGTGAACAGACCTCCTCCACTCAGGGTACACAGAAAATCAAGGGGGAAAAAATATGATCTTGATTCATACTAAGATGCGATCAAATGTATTAATATCTAAAGATATGACTTAAAGAGATGCATGGCAAACAAATGCTGCTTTGTCGTTGGCATGACAGCCAGGGCAACAAAGTCGGCAAGGCTCGCTAGCGACCAGCGATCGCTTTGACAAATTGTATTGACAAAAATGGCAGAAAGACCCCTGGAAGACTCTTTAAACGGGGTCTCTGCAGGTTGCAAATACGCATACAAGTGTAGACAACATATATAAAGGCGGATGAAAGACTTGCACTAATAAGAAGTGTACATTTTTCCTTCCACATCTTTTGTTTGTATGCCTGAAAAACATGTGATTGCTTTATGTCACTTTCTGGAAATTATTCTCACTTTTCAATAGCAGGAGCGAAATGTGCTGATAACCCCATTTTTTTTTAATTTAAACCCAAGTTCAATTCCCTCCTCGGGCATCTCTGTGTGGAGTTTGCATGCATGGGTTTTCTCCGGGTACTCCGGTTTCCTCCCACATTCCAAAAACATGCTAGGTTAATTAGCGACTCCAAATTGTCCATTTCCAACAAGGAAATAAAATAAAAAAACAGGGCGGCACGGTGGTCGAGTGGTTAGCGCGCAGACCTCACAGCTAGGAGACCAGGGTTCAATTCCACCCTCGGCCATCTCTGTGTGGAGTTTGCATGTTCTCCCCGTGCATGCGTGGGTTTTTTCCGGGTACTCCGGTTTCCTCCCACATTCCAAAAACATGCTAGGTTAATTGGCGACTCCAAATTGTCCATAGGTATGAATGTGAGTGTGAATGGTTGTTTGTCTATATGTGCCCTGTGATTGGCTGGCCACCAGTCCAGAGTGTACCCCGCCTCTCGCCCAAAGACAGCTGGGATAGGCTCCAGCACGCCCGCGACCCTCGTGAGGATAAGCGGTAGAAAATGGATGGATAGATGTATTTGGCAAATTGATTTAGCTTTTTTTTTTTTTACTTAATTTTTTAATGGCATTTTGTTTTTTTATGTCAATGTAAATCAGATTATTTGCTTCTTAAATTAACTATGCCATTTTTTCCCACATAATTAATCTCAGTCTGAAAACAATCCAGTATCTCCATTTTTGGGAGGGCATAAAAAACTGCATCTCAGCTTTGTCAAATAGGTGAAAAAGCCTATTACTATCAATTTTACTTTTTTCCCCAAATTTTTGCTGTTTTTTTTCTCAAATAATTCACATGTTATTCTTAAATACTCCTCTTTTTATTTTATGACTTTATTCCCATAATATATTGACTTTATTCCATAACATTATAACTTGACGTCGTTATTTTGTTTTGTTTCTTTAATCTAAATATCTTTAATTTTTATTAAAGATAAATATATATTATATTATTTTAATATTATAAAATAATATAAAAATATATGATATTAATTTTATTTCAACTGTATGGTACTAATACCATTTTCCACATTCAAATACAACCCTTAACCCTCTTAATATTGTGACTTTATTCTAGTCAAATTAAAGCTATTATTTTCATTTCTGCATTTTTTTAAAAATCCTCCAACTATTTCTTCTTCTTGTTCTCATGACTATGACTTAATCTCTTCAGTGTTTTAACTTTATTCGCATAACATTTGAACTTTTTCCGCAAACAAATTTTTTGTTTTGTTGTTTCTCATAGTGTGGTTTTCCAGCGGTACTAAGGCTGACCAGTAGGTACTCCAGGCACTGTATTCATTTATTTCATAATATGGAATAATACTCATTTATGTAAAAGTAATACTTTTGTGTACTTCTCTTGTTAATGATATTTTTAGAGTGTGCTTTTAGAGTGTTGCCACATTCCAGACACCCCAACATTCAGCCACCAAAAACAAGCTCGGGTCGTACCTGTGTTGGGGGTTTTGATGAGGTCCATGATGACAGAGTCGGCTCCTTTGGTGTAGACGGTTATCTGGTCGGTCAGAGGGTGTTTCACCACTACCGACATGCGCTTCCTGGTGGAGTCAAAGCCCAAAGTGTGCAGCAACTCAAAGTTCAGCTTCCCCAAATGGGGCAGGTCTACGGTGACTTGGTCCGGGAGGCGTCCGACCAGGGAGCACTTGTAGGCCCTGGCGGCGTAGACCAGCGCCGCTTCGTCCGGTGACTCCGCTTCGTAGCGGAGGTCCGCGCCCTGAGGCTTCCCGTCGTAGGAGGGGGGCACTGGGCTGAAGGCGTTCTCCAGGCCCCCGTGAGCCACCGCTGTTGCTGTCACTGCCGCCACCGCCGCTGCCTCCTCCTCCAGCTTAGTGAGGGTGCTCTCAGCCGAGGGGGAGGACAGTATGCTGGAACAGCCCCTGTTGGACGAGCGGTTGAGGCTTGAAGAGCTGCTGCTGTTGGAGCCCGAGGTCAGACGGCTCGGCGTGAAGCGCTTGATGAAGTCTTCAATTGTCTTGACCGGGGACTTGAGCTCGAACCTCATACGGACCTGGAGGACACGTAATATTTGTTATTTGTCCCTGTAATACTACATTGAGAGTACTACTTTTGTCCTCTGATTGTAAAATTTTATTCTTATTAAATTATTACTGATTTTTCAATTTGTTTTTTGTTCTTGTTTCTGAACAGCTGCACGGCGGCCGAGTGGTTAGCGTGCAGGCCTCACAGCGAGGAGACCAGAGTTCAATTCCACCCTCGGCCATCTTTTGCATGTTCTCCCCGTGCATGCGTGGGTTTTCTCCGGGTACTCCGGTTTCCTCCCACATTCCAAAAACATGCTGGGTCAATTGGCGACTCCAAATTGTCCATAGGTATGAATGAGAGTGTGAATGGTTGTTTGTCTATATGTGCCCTGTGATTGGCTGGCCACCAATCCAGGGTGTACCCTGCCTCTCACCCGAAGACAGCTGGGATAGGCTCCAGCACCCACCGCAACCCTTGTGAGGATAAGCGGAATGAGCGGAATTAATGAATGAATGTTTCTGAATATCTAAATAAAGATATTGCATTTTTGGCTACATTGATATCTCAATAAGAACTACAAATACAACATTTGAACATGGTCCAAATAAAACATCAACAATTGAGGCGGGAAATATTCCCATGATTCAAGAGGATTTCATACTGGCTTTAAAAAAAAGACGTTTTGCCAGTCAGGCGGTACAGTACAATAGCGGAGCCAGGTGACTCACCGTGCAGCCTCCTGGCATCAAGCGTTATCACGTTCACACATCTTGAACATGGGAAATTATTCACTGAGCCTCGAGGGCATCCTAACAACACAATAACGAACTAAAAAAAAAAACAAAGAAAAAGTCTGTGGGTTCTCTTTCCCTTCATTGCATAATTGTGGCGAGACGAGCTAGGAGAGGATATCACCTCTGACCGGGAGCGCCACACCCATGCTGACCATAAACAAAACACGGATACACAACTGGCCAGCGCTGCGCACTTCAAAGGTAGCTGCGACGCAGGGAGATGGCGCTACGTGCTGACAAAGCCTTCTTTATGGTATTTGGGAAAACAACACACTTCTTTAGTCAAAAGATATCAAATACGGATGTGTTCTTTAGAAAGCAACTTATTTTGCAATTTGGAAGAATAGGACAAGAATTAGCACACACTAAGGAAAAAAAATCAATAATCTCAGTGTTTCCCATACATTTGGACTGCTACCGTTAAATGTGGCGGACCCTGTTTGGCCTTGCTGATAAAGACATTACAGTGGAACTCATAACACGTCTCATACGCAGCGAGCCGCCAAGGAATAACAAGATGTTTTCAGGATTCAGATGTCTTGAGGTTCTGATTTTTTACGTTTATTTTTGGAGACTTTTTCTGGTCTGGTTAGACACTTCTAATATAAGCTTGGCCAAAGTGCGTTCGAGGGCCATTTGCGGCCCCTGGCTGTTTTTAAAGACATAAAATGACTGTCCCGCAGTGCAGTCTAAAATTTAACAAGAAAATTTTACAAGAATTTTACAATAATGAAGTACAAATGTTAGACAAAAAGTCATTTTATGAGTATAATATATTTAAATATAAATTATATTAACATTAAAAATAATAATTAAAATTATTATGAAAAGTGTTACATAAAAATAAATAGTGTGTTAAATATATTAAATATATTTTATAATAACATCAAAAATTATTAGCATCATGTGGACTAAATATTATATAAACATAACTAAATATTTGTTGAAATATGCAGTATTAAATAGATATCATTAAATAGGATTCATATATTACATACATATTATATTAAATTATTATGAAGAATTTTAGGAAGAATATTATGAAGAATATTATTATGAAGAATGTCATTTTAGTAATGGTAGGTAATAGGTAATGAATCGATTACTCGATACTGCAGCGATGTTAGGAAATAAAGCATTGGATTTAAGCACGTCATACAGTAAACCTCGGATATATCGGAAATTCGCTCACAACAGACAGATAAAAAAGAACCGATTTTTCTGTAATGCATTTCCAATAAAAATTCATTGCATATATCGGATTTTTTATAACGGATTTCGCCTATTTCGGACAAAATCTCCAGTCCCGTTCCAATGCATTTCCATTAAATTTCCCTCGCATATATCGGATGGCCGCATCGTGGCGCTCCGATTCGCCGAATCGTGACAGGCCGCTATACGACGTCATTTGCAGCGTTGGCTGCGCGATTTATATTCACGTCGCTAGGAGTGGCTTAGCTTAATTAACAATTTGTTGTGCTCAGAGACCAAAAAGTTAAATTCTCATTACCTTACGTCTCTTTTCATTGCCTAGTCCAGGTACATTGGAAACATAGTCAAGGAAGTGCCTTTTTATAACAGATAAAATCCGATTTACGCATATACCGGATATAAATCCGATATATGCGTAAAACGGACATTTTCCGGTATACGCATATAACGGATTTCGCTTATATCGGACAAAACCAGTGGGAACAATTGAATCAGATATATCCGAGGTTTACTGTATATGTTAGCTTCTTATAACATTAAACGTTACTCGTGTAAATTAATTAGTCATGGCTGTTTAATAGTTTTGTCCGGTAAAGTAGGCTGATACTGATACTACTTTATCTCCAAGGCCTCCAATGTCTGTTTGAGGTACTCGTTCCTCATCCTATCCATCCTGGTCACTCTCAATGAGAACCTCAGCATCCTTATATATCTGCTACCTCCAGTTCTGCTTCCTGTCTTTTCCTCAGTGGCTCTGTCTCTAGACCAAACAACATGGCTGGTCTCACCACAGGTTTTGTATACCTTTCCTTTCATTTTAGCTGAAACTCTTCTATCAAACATCACGCCTGACACTTTTCTGTTCCATCCTACCCAATAGGAGTGCCCCGCCCCGCTTTTACTCATGTTTTAACTGTGTATTAACAAATTAATGTTGTATTTTGGTGTATTTTTCGGTATAAACCAATATTTCAAACGGAAAAAAGCAGAGTTGATGGCATGTTTTTCCTGCGACTGTGGCAGTGGTACACCTCTGGTGGCGGTGAAAGCAGAGCAAACAACCACAAGAGAGGAAATGAGCGTGGCTGAAGGCGGAGGGGAAGCCGAAACAAAGAAAGTGCTACCTCTGTAATATGTCAGTCATTTTACACCATTTTCCGCTTGTTATTTACCAATCATTACAGACCATAGTCTATACCAGTACAAAGAAATGTCTGAATATAAGAAGGGAGCACTAATCATACAGTTCAATAGAAATGTGGTAAACCATACCATAGATGCCGGTTGTCGTGCTTATTGAGGTAATCGGCCATGTTTCTTGCTGTTCGGTTTTCTAGTTGTTACTGTGCTGGCATGCTGTGGAGATTACCTTGTGGCGAGGCTGGTCGGGGGAGGACACCACCACCGTGTTGCAGATGGTGAGCGCGATAAAGAAGTCGATGATATCAGAGAGGTCAGAGGGCAGCTGGGACATGGGCTGGCTATGGAAGCGCATGAAGTCCATCTGACTGCCGCATTCGTTGACTTTGTCCAGCAGCTGCGGGTCGGGCGTGATATCTTTCTCCTGCGGGACACAGGAGAGATTTATCAGCGGGGAGCAGACAGCGAGCTGGGGCAGTGGGGGGGCGGTGGGATGAGCGCACCATGGGGCTGCTGAAGGCCGTGTGTTTGGACAGGATGCTGGCTCTCTTGGCCTCCGCCCTGCTGCCTGTCCTGCGGTGGGATTTGGTGCTCTGGGAGCGCAGAACTGCCCGCACGCTCTGGTGGCTGCTCACGCTGTCTCGTCTGGGCAGGGTGCCGCCGTGAGACGTGCACTCGTCCTCCTCGGAGTCCAGCTCCTGGTACATAGCCAGTCTTCTAGCTGGACAACACACACGATAACAGGACATTCAGTAATTATTATAACTGGGGTGTCCAAAAATGAAATATTTATATGCTAAGAAGTTATACATAGAGTATATAGTCAAGACAAAACTGCATCTGATGTAGTGATCTGCTTTGCTCTTTTTCTCACGATTTTGCGTTTTTTTCTAATAATTCGGTTTTCTTCTTAAATAACGTATTATTTTTAATATTTAACATTTTCTTCACATAATATTATGACTTAATTTCCATAATATTTTGACTTCATTCATATAATACAGTTAACATTTAACAGATAACATTTCCCCCAACCTAATTTTTGATATTTTGAAATAATAAAACTTTCTTGAGTAATGCAACTCTGCGCTACTAACATGATATTATTTGTCCTCAAAATATTACAAGTTTTTTTCTTGCTGTTTATATTTTGACTTTATTCCTGTAAAACTACAGCTGTGTTTTGACATTTTGGGTTTTCAAGTATTTCAGCTTTCTTCTTTTACATTTTCTTTGACTTTATTCCCATATCATAACCTGATCACCAACCTAATTTTCAAGCTAATAGTCAAAATATTATGATTATATGACTATAATGTATTTTGTAATATTTCACTTTGTGCTGCTAAAATGTCTTTTTTTTCTCCTCATAATACTACAACGTTATTCTTGCAAAATTACTACTTTTGTCTCTGTGTTTTGATTTTATCTTGCCGATTTTTTTCATTTTTTTTTATTTTTATTGTTGAATCGTATTGATTTAATTATAAAGATTCCCTATTTTACCAAATGTGATAGAAATCAGCTGCCAGAAATATATTTTTTTAATTAATTTACATTTTTTTTAAATAAATTCAGAACATTTAAAAGCAGGCTTTGCTACACATCTTCAAATAGTGTTCTGCCAATGATGTGACAGTCCGCTACAGACCATTTTGTTTTTCTTCAGCCAATAGGCTACCCTAGCACGATGCTAAATGTAACATTAGCATCACATATATGATATTTTCCCACCATTGGCGTCGTGAGAGTACTCCACTCCCGCCACGTTGCAGCGTCGGAACACCATTTTGTTTTCTGTCAGCGTTCCCGTCTTGTCTGAAAAGATGTACTGCATCTGTCCCAGATCCTCTGTGATGTTGAGAGCACGGCACTGCAGGTGGGAGTCGGTCTCCTCTTCGTACAGATCCACGTCCTGGTGGATGAAGTACACCTGGCAGATTTTCACTATCTCGATGGACACGAAAAGCGAGATTGGTATCAGCACCTGATGGAGGAGAAAGGGTTGGGGAGGCGGAGCTTGGTTTGTGTGGCATCACTGGCAACAGAGACAGTACAACTGAAAAATGAAAGGATGCAACCTTGCAACTAATATTTTGTAAAGCAACACATGTAACCCTCCGCTACTTACTTACTTACATAGTAAGTAAGTTTATTCTCAGAAAATTACCTCAAATCTTTGTAAATGTTGATCTTAACTTTTTCCATATTTGGACATTACAACTCTTTCATTGTTTTGTTTACTTTTTGTAATACTCTCGTTAATATTTCAACTTCATGCTACAAAGATTATGCTTTCCCTTAAAGGGGTCCTATTATTCTTTTTCCACTATTCTGACTATTCTATAAATGTAGTTAAAATGTTGTATTCTTCTATTAAACGATAGGAGCGTGCCAGGAGGCGGGTCATAGGTGGAATAAATTCAAACAGACCGTTATGGAAATCTAAGGAATTATAGCTGAATAGGTGCAGATTCTGGAGGATCTAGAAAGCTTTCTGTGTTGGTTATCGTGCCTAGCTGTTTTATAGGAGTCCCCAACTCAATACAAAGGCCCAAAAATTAGCATAATAATAATATTATGAGTTTATTCTTGGAAAATTACAGTTGACAGTACAGTATGACTTTTTTTCTTAATATTTTGACGGTATTCTTGTAAAACCACAGCTATTTTTTCCCATTTCTCACTTTTTTTTTTTTTACATTTTCCAACTATTCAACTTTCCTTTTTCTTCTTGTAATTATGACCTATGACTGAAATGATTTAACTATTTAATATTGGTATTAAAATGATATTATTATTTATTATCCTTAAATAAGTTCATTTTCATGAGATTTTCTTTCTTTTCATATATGATTTTATTCTGAAAATTACAGCTTTTTTTATTTTTCCATTTCTTAAAAAATTCCAGGTATATTAAATTTCTTATATTATAAATATTGCCGTTGTGTTTTCGTCTTTCGTCATGTATTTATTCCGATAATATTATGACATTGTTCTTGGAATATCGTTTTTCACAACAAAATTTTCAAAAATTCCACGTTGTTATTTTACCTTGCAATATTACAATATTATTCCTGTCAAATTACAACTTTTTTTTATTAGATTTTTTTTCTTTTAATATATAAATAATATTATTGGAAAATTACTGCTGATTTATTAATTTTTGCTGTGTTTTTCATTTAGTATATTGGAATATTTTTTGCATGTGCTGCAAGCCAATAAAAGAAAAAAATGCCACAAAATGTAACGAATGTGGCATTAAACCTTAAACTAAAGAGCAAATCAGCTAAAAGACTTAAATGTATAAGCAAAAGGAATAAAATTATTTTGGTTCAAGTAATTTGGTTGTTACCCATAATTGTATGTATTTTTTAAACAATGGTTCCAACCCCCAGCAGCACATAATGGAAAGTGATTTGAACAAAATGACTCACAGCAGAGTGGGAGACTGAACATTTGGCATCTTCATAACAAAAGTCATGTGTTGTTTCAAAGTGCATTAAGAATTGTCGTGGGGGGTGAGAGGGGAGGCAAATAACCAACCAAAAAAAAACAAAACAGGGAAATCCCTAACCGCAAACCTGTCTCATATTATTTATTTAAGCGGCACCAAAATGAGCTGCCAAATGTGACCTAGCACAGAGTGACATTTATTGTTTGTTTTGCATGTCAATCAATAATAGTGACCCTTTGCATTTACACCACTTCCCAAAAGTATCTGTATCTACAGTAATCCCTCACCGCTTCCAATTTTTCAAATATATATGAATTGTTTAAAATCCTTCTATTTCGTGTTAGAACACGGTCGATTATTTGTCATATTTCAGCAAATCGTACATATTTTTGTCCTAAACGCAGCATTTTCAAGCATAAAAATTGCTAAATGAAGTAGCATTAAGAAGACGCATTCAAAGATGTGTAGTATTCTACACTGGTCACTAGGTGTCAGTAATCTTACACTGATGAGGTAATAGCCACTGCAGGAAGTATTGTCCAGTGAGTAAAAGTAAAAAAACAACAACAAGGAACTCTCCCAATGCTATCATGTATATTGTAGTCTTATACGTCGTATTATGTCTACTATACCGGGTAATAGGAGTGCCCCGCCCCGCTTTTACTCATGTTTTAACTGTGTATTAACAAATTAATGTTGTATTTTGGTGTGTCTTCTACTCTGTGTACTTGCTTTTATTCAACTCCATTCTTCTGTAAAGTGTCTTTGAGTATTTTGAGAAGCGCTATACAAATAAAATGTATTGTTATTATTATTAAAGGTGACTATAGGGGTGTTAGTTCATGTCTACAGGGTTCTAATGTACACAATCTGTATTTAGAAGGTCATAAACAGGTTTTCTATGCCCCAACTACAAAAATCTTCAATTTATTAATAAATCCACTTATCATGGTGGGTCTGGAACCAGTTAACCGTGATAAATGAGACATGATATGACATTCCCAGCATGCTTTGAGGCATTTGTTTTGTTCAAGTTACATGTTTAGAGCTAAGGAAATTGTTGTTAATTATTCCCCATAACAGTGGTAGTTGTCCTGTGTGTGTTTTACGTACCTGTTACATGTTGCGCTGCCATTTTTGTGTGTTGGTACTGTGTTTCTAGTTAGTGTTCTGTCTTCTAGCCTAGAATCGTGATCCATTCCAAAAATATTGTGATGTATGCTAAGGTCCATATCGCTCTACCCTACTGGTAACAAATTAGATCTATGAAGGAGTCATTCCGTTACTAGACACCAGCAAGGTTACTCCTCTACCCTGCAAATGTACCACGGCCATTTATGCAACTTTGATAGATTAGATTATGGAAAACACTGTATATATTCGATGCATCTTCATTGAGAATCGGAGGCTAGAAGCTGGAGGTTATTGATTTCCATCTCTTGTAATAAACATGATTTGCACTAAAAAGTGATTATATCTTTCGGTTTCTGTGACTTTTACGTCTTCCCCTCGAGCTTCTCTTCATACCTGGAAGACGATAATCATGGTGAGGAAGAGATATATGGCCGACAAGACTGGCGATAAGTCTGTCCCCTCTGGACTGAGGACATCAAAGACGGGCCTCTTATCTCCGTATTGAAACATCCACAGCCCATGACCTGGAGAAGCAGCACCGCAAGGTCGGCATATAAGTAAATGGAAGACGGGAGGAGGAATGCTGGACACAAAATGAGTCTTTAAAAACGCACCGACAGCAGCAAAGGAGCACATGACCAGCAAGATGATGACACACCAAAACACGTCCACGTTCATCTGCCTCTCCAGCTTACTGCGCTTATAGCGAGGGCCGTTGTTGTTCAGCATGGCTTTGGTCTCATGGCCTGGAGAAACACAAGTCAGATGTCTGACTCGGGACAACACCCTTCTACGTATGTGTGTGAGAACCCTTACCTGCATAGATGACGATGCCCACCGCCTCCTCCGTGTTGCGGACGGTGCAGCCTCTCAGCAGCAGGTTGTCTTTGTAAAGCGCGTCCCTTCGACCGCTCCGGTGGATTCTGTGCTTGGACAGGAAATACACTGTGTCAAAGACGCTAGTACTGCTGCAAGAAAATGTTGTATAGGGGCCACTTGCAGTCTGTGGCTGTTTTTTTTTTTAATTGGCCATCAAAAATGATACAATTTTATTTAACAAGGAAATAAAATAAAAAACAGGGCGGCACGGTGGTCAAGTGGTTAGCGCGCAGACCTCACAGCTAGGAGACCAGGGTTCAATTCCACCCTCGGCCATCTCTGTGTGGAGTTTGCATGATCTCCCCGTGCATGCGTGGGTTTTTTCCGGGTACTCCGGTTTCCTCCCACATTCCAAAAACATGCTAAACACGCTAATTGGCGACTCCAAATTGTCCATAGGTATGAATGTGAGTGTGAATGGTTGTTTGTCTATATGTGCCCTGTGATTGGCTGGCGACCAGTCCAGGGTGTACCCCGCCTTTCGCCCGAAGACAGCTGGGATAGGCTCCAGCACATCCCGCGACCCATTGTGAGGAAAAGCGGTAGAAAATGAATGATTGAATGAATAAAATAAAAACAACAACAGCAAAATTGGAAATACCTGACCAGTAACTTTTCCAATAATAAAGTCAAAAAAGGCGTATTTTTACAAGAATAATGTAATATTAGGAGGAAAATAACTTTGTTTTTTGAAATCTTAAACAAAAACAGCACTTTTTGAGTGAGTTTTGCCCATCATTCCCAATCCTTACGTGAAACATATATTTCTACGTTTTTACATGAAACACATATTTCTTCCCCTTTTCCGTGCATTATAACACAAGTTAATTTCAGCTAGCTTACAATGCCGTCATTGGGATACACCTATTTAGACTATGAAGTCCCAGCTGATAAAATAAAAACTAACAATGTCACATGGTTTGATATATCTTGCTCTATTTTTGATTATTTAAAACACTACCCAAACTTCTTTCCTCAGCTAATTAACAAGACGCCTCGCTAATTGCAAGTTTCTGCGTCATTCACAAACGGAAGAGTGGATACCGAGCTCTCAATTTCGCTACAAAAACTCAAGATGCTGGTTTGCCGTCTGCATTTTTTACCAGAGGACTGGAGCACATGTCTTGTGCTGGAAGACACAGCCATCCGCATGAGACATGGTAAGTGTTGTCGCCACTGTTGTTATTGACAGACCTAGCATAAGTATGTGGATCAATGTGCTGAGAAAAGACGTTTCGGTGGTGTTTTAAATCAACCATTTCATGCTATCATCATTGTACATGATGAGCATGGATATCAAACCATGCAATGTTGTTTATTTAGAGCTTCATAGTCGAAATATGTGTATCCCAATGACAGCATTGTAAGCTAGCTGAAATTAACTTGTTTTCTCGTGTTATAATGCACAGAAAAGCGTTGTGAGTGATGGGCAAAATTCCCCCAAAAAGTGCAGTTCCCCTATAATACTATGAGTAACTGCAGGTTACTGCAAAAGGTTGTAATGTTAATTAAAAAATGAAAATACTTTTATAATTATGGGAAAAAAATCTACAACAAGAAAGTAGTTGGGAAATTATAAGACTACTCGCATCATATGACAATAAAGATAATATATTAACAAAAAAAGGCATTTTAATGAGATAAAAGTTGCAAATTTACAAGAATATAAGGTATAAGGTTAATTGGGAAAATATGAAATATTAATTAAGCATTGTAATAAATCACTGGTTCAATTTAATGCTTGTCGCTTTTTTGAAAAGGATAACCTGGAGGGGGTCTGACTACTTGCTAAATTTTGCCAAGTTAGCGACACTCATCTCTCCTACAAAGGCTTCTTATTCTTCGGCAGAGAATAATAATTAAGAAGTTACGATGCCATCTACTTTATGGAGTTGGAATGACAAGCTACATTCACAGACAGTTTGGTTATAATGTGTTTGTGTGTATACAGGTAGTGTCAAATCTATTTATGTCTCCAAACCTATTTGTGAATGACACAGGTATCACAACTCGATAATGAGACTAGATCGGATCAGTCTCATCCCTGGGTGGACTGGTACGTGATGAGTCGGACCAACTTAAGCGGTGTGGTAATGTTAAGATTTATCAGCGAGCGTTGACAGCGTTAATGTCCTCCACCCTGCAGCAGAATGTCACATAGGACAGACGCCATTTATCGCGGGCAACACCTCCCTCTATCACCATCTAAAAAGCATCAGTGTCTTCCTTCGTTTCAGCACAAATCCCCCCTGATATCAATAGTGGTTGCAAAATCTCCCTGGCTGACCTTCACACTCCATGCTTTGAAGTGGATAAAAACTCTCACAGACCACCAGGATGGTGGACGCCCCTCTTGAGGAACAGACTTAATGGAAAAAAAGATGGAGGCAAGCTAATCTGTTACTCTTAATCCCATTACTAAATGAAAGCGTAGAAGAGTTTTAGGAACAGTTTATATGCTTAAAGGGGGCCCATTATGCTTTTTTCACTTTTCTGACCTATACATGTAGTTAGAATACTGTATTATCGTGTTAAACCATGCCAAGGTTTCAGAGTACGAGGTTTGAAAGAAGTTTGGGATCGCTATGAATGCTTGGTTTCAGAGGGCGTTGCAAAACTGTTCCTTTGTGATGTCACAGAGGAGCAGGCTCCCTTATGGGCGCGATACATTCTCTGCCCTCCCCCAAGCTCTACTTGTCTGTTCATGAAACAAGGTCAGGCAGAAGTTATTGTATTTGGTGATTCCCAGAAAAATATTTTTATCTGTCAACAGTATTTCCCACGGGACTATTTTTGTGAACATGAACGTGAAATATCCGCCAAACTGTTGCTGGAGCCAGAAGCAGCTTGCTCTTGCCGGGAAAGGTGCATTCATGTCGGACATGCGGACTCATGTCCACGGAGGTGGAGAGAACCACATTGGTCACTGTCTGGAACACGGCAGTCCCACAAAAAACATAAACCACATTTCCGCTATTGATGTTGTGCCAAGATTTTCTGCAGTTTGTAAATGTTCCGCCCTCACGTCTGGCTTCTGAGCTCCACTGCACCAATGATGCCTCTGAAAAGGTGCGTCCGACAATGAGCTCTCCAAAGACTTTATTCTTATATTATCAATTCCTATACCAACTAAAGTAGTCTGGAAGCAGTTTGTGAATGTGACCAATTAAAGCGGAGTAGGTGTGCCTGGAGGCGGGCTGTGGGTGGAATAAATTAAAACAGACCGTTTTGGCGGGAAGCACAAATGTAAGGAAATACAGCTGAAATAGGTGCCGATTCTGGAAGCTCTAGAACAGGGGTCTCAAACACGCGGCCACTAGTTTGAGGCACCCGCCTTGATATGAAAGTTTAATGTTAGTGCGGCCTGCGCAAGTTTGATATGGATGCTGTATGGTATCATGTACCCAGAAAAAATTATTACGTTTGATTAATGTTCATGTTAAAGGTTAAATAACTGTTAATAGTTATCCTCCCTATCCGTGTGGAAGTGGTAAGTTTTTGGCTATTTAAGTTTAAAGGAAATAACTTGAAGGCTACCGCTTAGGTTGCTAGCTCTCTAGTTTGCGAGTTAGCATGTGTCTCAAGACCCTGCAGTTGCGCAATATGTTGTAAATAAAAAAAAAGTATAAATGTGACTATAGTCGTGTTTTGTCATGTCTACAGGGCCCTAATAATGCTTTGTTAATTTTAATCTGAAAAGAATATTTTGTCTACCCACCAACTATATGTGGTTTCTTAAGTTTTTATTATTATTATATTTATTTATTTATTACTGATTGATTGATTTTCTTTATTCTTAATTTGTTTATTTATTTTTCATCTTGTTTTGTGTAGAAAAATAAAAATTAAGATATTTGAGAAAAGTGGAATGTTTTATCAGAGCTTTTATTGTAGAAAATTGGAACCAAAGCGAAGTTTTTTTTAATTAGTTTGTTTTTAATAAATGCGTTTTTTTTTTTTTTTGAAAACCTGATGCGGCCCAGTCGCACCCAGACCCGAGCTCCAGTGGCCCCCAAGTAAATTGAGTCTGAGACCCCTGCTCTAGAAGGTTTTCTGTGGGGGTTATTGTGTGTATCAGCTCTATAGATACGTACAAAGGGTTGTAAAATGAGCATAATAGATGCCACAGATCCCGAGTTTCATCATGGTTACTCAAAGTCATGTGACTGTCGGTATGTTTGAGGATGCACGCCGGTCACTCGCGCCGCTGAAGGCACGGGAGTGGTGCTGTAGTTTAACAACGTTGTCGCCCCCGAGCAGTCGTAGTTCACACAACCGACTTGTCGAGAAAATTGACAGGCACGGATTTGTTACATCTTTCAGGGAGAAGGCCAGATTGAACCGCGTGCCACTGGCCTGTGACATAAAACACACACAGTGCTCCATTCTAGCTTGGCAACTGAACACTGGCAGCATCTGCTGGTCTTCTAAGCAAAGACTATTTGTCATCATCATCATGTGCCGACATGTTTGTGCGTTCCCTGTCTTGTACGCCCATAACATTGTGGCAAGACCAAGCCTCTGGGGATTGGAAAAATCAGAATGTGATGACCTTTAAAAGGAAAACTGCCCATTTTGCCCATCATTCACAATCCTTATGTGAGACATGAACACCACAGCCACTGCCAAAAGGTAATGGTACATGGTTTTGTGGTTGAATATGTCCTAGTATTAATTTAAAAAATATGTATATTTACGTAAATGTTATATCGTTGTGGAGTAAATAAAGCATTTTCATGCATAAACATGTCTAAATCCTGGGTTCCCAAAGTGGCGTACACGTAGCCCCAAAGGTACGCCAATTGTCATAGCGGTACGTGAATAAAAATGAAAAACAATTGGCGCCTCTTGCTCATAATTACAATTGCACCTGAACACCTCACGGCACAAGGAGACAGAGCGTCAAGTTGTTCATTGCTCTGTGTGCATCGTACCAGTAAATAAGTACATTTGGATGATTACTTTGTGTTTCATCCTGAAGATTTCCTTTATATTGGTGTTCTAATTATTCCCCAAATGGTGCGAGGTTCACCCAAAACTTAGGCCTTATGATTGGTTGTATGTATTTTTGTATTTAGGATACTATTAAGAAGGGAGTAGTGGTTCCTTTAGAGTTGGGACACCATGGAAAGATTCCAGTCAGACACTTCATACTCAACAAGCAGGATCAAAATGTGACTGATATTCTTATATCGAGTTGAAATAGGTTCTCCCCTCATTACGTGTGGAAGTGGTACGTTTTGGGCTTCTTTGTCCATTTTTCACACACACTTTAAGTTTAGAATATGTGAATTGGAGAGGCTCACTAGTTATGCAAGAGGTGGCAATGTGTGTAATGTGATGTAAACAAAGAATACTAGGAGTGTAAAAGTATAGGGGTGAAATTTCATGACTGGAAGGCACTAATGATGTTAAGGCCGTATTTAGAAAGTTGTTTTCTATGCTCTACCTATCAAAATATTCTGTTTATTAAATATTGAATCTTATTTCGCTGCAATTCCCTTACAGCCGTCGGGTCCGGAACCAATTAACCTCACTAATCGAGGGATGAGTGCATATAATTAACTTAAGGTGCGCAACATATGATGTGTTGAACAAAAACAAAACTCACATGTATCCTCGAAATCGGTTGAGGTCGTTGTTGGGCTTCTCACACTCAATGACACTGCTGTATTTGGAAGGGTCGAAATCACAATCCTGCGAAAAGCATCCGAGCGACACCTTGTTGTTTGGACCGCACGATGCCAAATGCCAATGACAGGAAGTGACTGTATCGTCTCACCAAGTCGAAGAAGCTGCGGACCACCTGCCTCTGCTTGAGGTTGGTCTCACCATCCAGCGTGGCCGTCTCGATGTGACACAGGCGGTCGGGGTCGCTGGAGCTCAGCAGCAGGACGTCGGCCGGTAGGATCTCGTTGCACCTCAGCCGGATGAAGTCGCCCACCCGCACCTCCTTCCAGAACTTCTCCACGTAGCGGCACTCCACTCTGACAGAAGCATAGCGGACATAAGAGACGGTCAGCTCAGAGCAGTCCCGTGAGCCGAAGTGTTTTGACAATACTGTCAATAGTCGATGTTTTATCGTTCATAGATCATACTGTATAGCACACAGCCTTTAATTTTTAACAGACAATATACAGTCTATATCAGGGGTGCTCATTAAGTCGATCGCGATCTACCGGTCGATCGCGGAGGTGGTACTGGTCGATCGCTGGTCAATCGCGGCGTGACATTAAAAAAATATCATCCTCACATCAATGCCGTCACTTGATTGATATACAGGGCAGCCATTCAAATGACAACTGAATGTTGCCCTTCGGGCGACCAATCAAATCAAACAACGTCTCTAAGTGCAGCAGAACTTACGATGTCAGCCTATCAGCCATCCCCGTTACTTGATTGACATACAGGACAACCAGTCAGATGACACCTGAATTTTGACCTTTAGGTCACCGCTCATGCGTAAACAGCGATGCAAAGTGCTAAGCTAGTCGGCGAATTGCGTTCGATTTTAAGCCCTCGCTAAAGTTTATGGTCACTAAAATGAGTGAAGGAGCTGGACCAAGTAAAAAGGCAAAAACTGGACCAAGTAAAAAGGCAAAAACATATCACTTCCATACGGAATGGGAGGTGGACTTTTTTTTTCACAATGTCTTTTTCGAAGTGCGTTTGCCTCATATGCCATTCTACCATCGCAGTACCAAAGAAGGGAAATGTGGAGTAATGTGGAGGTAATTACAAAAAATGTTAATTGTTAATTATGTGTGTTTTGCAATATTGGCTCATTTGGTTATGTAAGGTACATCAACATACATTGTACGTACAAATAATCCTCAATACATTTGAAAATAAATAGATGTTTTGCATTTTTGTAGTGGGTAGATCATTTTGACTCGGTCATTTTAAAAGTAGCTCGCATGCTGAAAAAGTGTGAGCACCCCTGGTCTATATTATCTAATCATCTTATATTATTGGCCTATATTATAGACCAATAATAGTATAGTTAGAAGCGTAAAACAGTGTGCATGTATCAAATATATAGTTTAGCACGCCAGCCAACTTTGTTAACTCTATGGGGCCCATGAGTCAAAAAGTTTGCCCTGACCAATGGGGCTGCACCATATTTTTTCACCCCCAAAACCAATACCGATACCTTTCAGCTTCTCAAAACCAATACTGATAACTGTGGGGGGTTTTTTGATGACTTGGCATCACTTTTTCCCAAATTAAGTTACAACAGAAAGAAAGAAAAAAAGAAAAGAGTGAAAAAAAAGAGTGAAGTTAATATTAATAATGGGCTTTTGCACTTATATAATTTATATAGTTATAATATAATTAATTATAATAATATTATATATATATATATATATATATATATATATATATATATATATATATATATATATATATATGTATGTATGTATGTATGTATGTATGTATATATATATATATATATATATATATATATATATATATATATATATATATATATATATATATGTGTGTGTGTGTGTGTGTGTATATATATATATATATATATATATATGTGTGTGTGCGTGTGTTGCCTTACAAAATACCAAAATGACCCTTGCATCCATTCCTTTTTCACTGTTTCCTCGCTGGAAAAAGTTTGGACACCCCTGGTTTACACCAACAAGGAGGCAAATGTTATGTCATTAACACGTCAACAAAACAAGAGACGTGTCGATCAATAATAGACTACACATGCAAAGGCTCCAACAGAGTTCACGTCAAAATGAACCTCTGCTCCAAAAGGGGTGGGGCCATCCATCCAAACATTGATACCAACTATCATTGTGATCAGTTCCCCTCTATGTTTACTTTCACAAATATCAATGTGTGTGTTTGTTGTGTTGTTCAAAAACACTTCTCGCCTTAAAAAGAGGGATATCAGGCTCCGGGGTGAAATTTCAAATTAAAAAGGGCCCAATTATGCTCATTTTTCAGCCCTGGTATTGAGTTGTGGACTCCTATAGAGCAGCTACACATAATAACCAGCCCAGAAAGCTTTCAAGATCTTGGTGGTTGGTCACCCGAATTCAATTCCACCCTCGGCCATCTCTGTGTGGCGTTTGCATGATCTCCCCGTGCATGCGTGGGTTCTCTCCGGGTACTCCGGTTTCCTCCCACATTCCAAAAACATGCTAGGTTAATTGGCCACTCTAAATTGTCCATAGGTATGAATGTGAGTGTGAATGGTTGTTTGTCTATATGTGCCCTGTGATTGGCTGGCCACCAGTCCAGGGTGTACCCCGCCTCTCGCCTGAAGACAGCTGGGATAGGCTCCAGCACCCCCGTGACCATTGTGAGGATAAGCGGTACAAAATGAATGAATGAATAATATACAGTTAGAAATCCCTTTTTTTTTTTGCATGTTGGGTGATTTGTTGTGTTTTTTGTGCGGCAACTCATCCCACTGTGTTCGACAGTCTTCGAACGCACCATAAGTGTGCTTCTGTGTGCAAATATTCTACCACGCTGTACAGAGACTTATGCTGTATGTTTCCCGTTTTACTTTCACCTCCCTGATCTTCTCTCTGAAATTATATTGGAAATGTTTTCTTCACAATACATAATAAATAAATAGCACAAGAAGGCAAGAACCCACTCCAAGAGTTTTGTGACACGACCCCTCCACTGCAATCCACCACCACAAATAGATCACAGTCTATAGGAAACGGTGAAGCTCCACGTAGAACACA
This sequence comes from Doryrhamphus excisus, assembly GCF_030265055.1. NCBI lineage: Eukaryota > Metazoa > Chordata > Actinopteri > Syngnathiformes > Syngnathidae > Doryrhamphus > Doryrhamphus excisus. The sequence goes on from NC_080470.1 coordinate 22,280,108, forward strand.
TCGTATCATATGCTGACCCTGTATTTACTTGGTATCGGATTTATACCAAACTTTGCAAGGTGAGAGGTTGCCAGTCGCTCTGCCAGTGAGAGGTTGTCTGGTTCAGGGGGATTCAACAAGAGCAAAGTGTTTCTGTAAACTTCACTAGATGCTCTGAAGTTTACTCTGAGTCAGCCAACTTTGTAAATATTAGTACTTCAGAATCAAGTTGGACGGAACTTCCTGTGCGGGCCACGTACAACACCGGAAATCAAAAAAAAAACAACAAACAAACAGGAAAGACGCTCAGAAATGAGGACGCAAAACAAGAAGGAGAATGGTCGACATCACACGCTGCAGAATCAATTAAATCATAGCCGACCCTGACGGAGCGACTCGGGTCAGGACTGAAGGCTAAAATAGCGACGCCGCGGAAACAGTGGGCCTTTTGACGAGTGTGAATTATGCTCTGTGCGTGGAACCACAGCCAGGCTTTTCATTAGGAGAGAAAACAGAGGTGGAGGGGCAACAGGTTGACAGCGAGAGAATACAGGGACCTCTTACACCCTCATGCTGGACTCTTTATTAGGTACACCTGCCATGCACAATTGTAAAAGTGTGAAGTAAACACAAGCATGACTTTGTCATCATCCAAAGTAGGGACGGGCTTCATGGACAACTATCTTAAAGCCACTAAAGCAGTCTGGGGCACACTACTTCCTGTCAACCAGCGGAGGCGCTGTTGATTCAGTTACAACACTGCAATAATAAGCAGAACAAATACAGGGATAACAATACAAGTCCATACAGTGTTTCCTGTGCATTCAGTTTTTATGGTGATCTACCACAGATAGATTTGGCGCTACCGGTTCATGGTGAATGGAGTTTGTCGTTCCAACTCTGTGCAGTCGATGGCACTTTAACACTGCTTAACACACCGCATTCACACTTGTTCTGCCTGAGAATAAGACAACGTGGCACGAGGGATCAGAGCCCTGTATATTCAGTTTTTTTTTTAAACAACTGTAATGCATTTTTCTGGTCTTATTGGATACTTTTGGAGACAAACATGAAAGCATGTTTGCAGCCAGTGCCTCTCCCACATCTAAAAACGCTCAAAGACTTACTTGTGATGTACAGCAAGTGAAAAAAATGCAAGAAATGATATAAGAATTTATATTTTTTGGTCACTTTTGTCACCCACAGCGTCCATAAAAATTGGAACACATCAACTGCATGCATCTTAGTTAAGTCTTTAATGGCTTCTTTTCTCTTATTAGGTGGATGCTACGATTAATTAACTAATTAATACCCACTGAAATTAGTTATTAGTTCATGTCTTAAGGGATTTAATAATGTTTAAATAGGTATTTAGGAAGTCAGAAACAGGTTTTCTATTCTCCAACTATAAAAATATTCTATTCATGAGTAAGGAATACAAAGATACAAAGTTTAAAGTGTCCGCATCTGCAAAAACGGGGGCAACAGGCAAGACCTGAAGTGTTCAGCAAACTCTGACCCCACACACCCCCAGCATGGACTGGTTTTCTCGCCTAGCATCGGGGAGAAAGCTCTGCAGCATCCGCGGTAGAACAACCAGGGTTAGAGACAGCTACTTCCCCCTGGCCATCAGACTGCTCAATGCCAAATAAGCCCCTCTACCTGCCCACGAGCACAACCAAAACTTTAAATTATTCTTATTTATTCTAAATTATTCGTACAAATTACTGTTTACGCTGTACATTGTTGTTCATATTTGATGTCATCTATTTATTCTCCACATTATTATTTATTATTACACGGGAGCCAGGCAACATTTCATTGGCAATTTCACTGCTGTGTTATTGTGCAAAGTTTATGTCTATGCAGGTAGACCGTGGTCTGAACCTGACGAGTTAGCCCGCCAGTGTTGTGCCATGCGGATGCTCAGTAGCTAAGTGCATCCTTCAGGTACTTATTCTCTGTCTCGCTCTTATCAGCTCTGTGTTGTAGGGTTCTGATAATGCCTGGTTGTGTATCAAAAGGTAGGTATTGGTCAGTGTGTGGGGGTTTTCTGTAAACATAAACATGGAGACCCCTGTCGCCTGCAATGTGGATGTTGCAGCCAACTTATTGTCTTTGACATCCTCACGAGTGAATTTAGTGTTTTTGTCCAATGAGGTAATACGCTGGGTGAGGACTAGCACTTCTTGGCTTCTTATTTTGACGCATATATCATCCACATCCACTGCAGCAGTGTTCTCTTAAAGGAGTTCAGAGCCCTTCTTTCCATATCTTCTATGAACAGTAGTGGTTGACCAAGGTAGGGCATACTAGTGACCCCATAGCACAACTGTGCTTTTGTCTGTAAAAAGAATGTCAAAATATTTAGATATGTCGGCTTGTTGTCATATCTGGTCATGTGACAGCAACGGGGTGGCCGACGAAAACAATAATGTTTTGATTTTGCTACTCTGGATACAGAGTTTCAGGGTACCCAGAATGCCGATGAGAGGCTGAAAGGATAATACTTTGCAGTTATGGCCTGAAAACATTTCCATATAGATAACCCCACAGTCATTTAGCCTCAACAAATGAACAAGGCACTGCCACCTTGTTTTATTAGTCATGTTCTGCTATGTAGCATGTAGCGCCACCCCAGGATTCAAGTTCCATGTGCAGGTGCAATCAATAAAGTCTTTTCATTTCACGAGTGTTTGTCACAAAATACAAAACAACAGGAATCCAAAGACTGTCTATAGACCCCAGCTAAACACACACCAAAATGCAACAGATAGGAAATGTCCGAGTCAAATGCAGCAAATCCACATGACAGCAAACAATAATGTAATGACTAGCAGAAGTTGTCCCAACTAAACTAAATAGTAGCTAAAAACAGGAAAGAGAAAGCCACATTGAGAGAACCAAACAGGAAACAATGTAAACACAAAGGAAAACCTCAACTTAAGTCCAATCTGTCATGTGGAACCATTACATCTGAATGGGATGCTAACAAAGGTGATACCACCCAAACGACCATCGTAGGTGGGCAGAGGCCCCACTCCATTGTATCCTAACGATCGTAATTTGACCCCACTAAGGAGCCGACCATACCTCCTCTACATCTGTCCTATGTAGTATGACTGGTGTTTGTCCCAGTTAGTCTTGGAGCAAGACTAGACTAGAACTGTCCTATCTCGTCTGACTGGTGCGTGTCCCACCTTATCTTTGAGCATGAGCTAGACTTGAGCAGTCCTATCTAGTCTGACTTGTGTGTGTCCCACATAGTCTTTGCGTATGAACTAGAGTAGCTGTCCTATCTAGTCTGACTGGTGTGTGTCCCACCTAATCTTTGAGCATTAATTAGACTACCTGTCCTATCTAGTCTTTGAGCATGAACTAGACTAGCTGTCCTATCTAGTCTGACCCGTGTGTGTACCACCTCATCTTTGAGCATTAATTAGACTAACTGACCTATCTAGTCTTTGAGCATGAACTAGACTAGCTGTCCTATCTAGTCTGACCCGTGTGTGTACCACCTAGTTTAGCATGGACAAAACTAGCTGTCCTATCTAGTCTTTGAGCATGAACTAGACCAACTGTCCTATCTAGTCTGACCGGTGTGTGTCCCACCTAGTCTTTGAGCATGGACAAAACTAGCTGTCCTACCTAGTCTTTGAGCATAAACTAGACTGACTGTACTATCTAGTCTGACTGGTGTGTGTCCCACCTCGTCTTTGAGTATGAACTAGACTAACGGTCCTATCTAGTATGACTGGTGTGTGTTCACCCTAGTCTTTAACCGTGAACAAGTCTACAACTGTCCTATCCGGTCTGACTGGTGTGTGCCCCACCTTGTCTGTGAGCATGAACTAAACTAGCCGTCCTATGTAGTATTTGAGCATGAACTAGACTGGCTGTCCTATCTAGTCTGACTGGTGTGTGTCCCACCTCGTCTTTGAGCATGGACGAGACTAGCTGTCTTAACTAGTCTGACTGGTATGTGTCCCACCTAGTCTTTGAGCATGAACTAGACTAGCTGTCCTATCCTGTCTAGTCTTTGAATATGAACTAGACTAACTGTCCTATCTAGTATGACTGGTGTGTGTCCCACCTAGTCTTTGACCGTGAACAAGTCTACAACTGTCCTATTCAGTCGGACTGGTGTGTGCCCCACCTTGTCTGTGAGCATGAACTAGACTAGCTGTCCAATGTAGTCTTTGAGCATGAACCAGACTAGCCGTCCTATCTAGTCTGACCGGTGTGAATCCCACCGAGTCTTTGAGCATGAACTAGTCCAGCTGTTCTATCCTATATAGTCTTTCAGTATGAACTAGACAAACTGTCCTACCTAGTCTGACTGGTGTGTGCCCCAACTAGTCTTTAAGCATGAACTAGACTAACTGTCCTATCTAGTTGTTGAGTATGAACTAGACTGGCTGTCCAATCTAGTCTAACTGGTGTGTGCCCCAACTAGTCTTTAAGCATGAACTAGACAAACTGTCCTATCTAGTCTGACCGGTGTGAATCCCACCGAGTCTTTGAGCATGAACTAGTCCAGCTGTTCTATCCTATATAGTCTTTCAGTATGAACAAGACAAACTGTCCTACCTAGTCTTTGAGCATGAACTAGACTAACTGTCCTATCTAGTCGTTGAGTATGAACTAGACTGGCTGTCCTATCTAGTCTGACTGGTGTGTGTCCCAACTAGTCTTTGAGCATGAACTAGACAAACTGTCCTATCTAGTCTTTGAGCACGAAACGAAGCCTGCTGAGATGAGAGGCCAAGTGTCCGGAATTGAATGTGCCATGAGAGCCCAATGCCAATATGTGCTTACCTGCTGTACACCAGACAGTCCATGTGATTGATCTCCTTGTCAGACCTGTGTCTCCTGTAGTCCTCCCACAGGTCCTTGATGGCAGTGACGGACAGGATGAAGACGACCGGGGCCAGGGCCAGTTCGGGCTGGAAGGCGTTGACAACCGGGACAAAGTTGAGCAGAGCAATGAAGACAAAGTAGACATTGGCAAAGCGGTGGAACTGCTCGAAGAGGTTCTTGGGCAGGAAGGAGAGCAGGGTGTACTTGGTGGTCTTGATCTTGTTATCGGCGTAGTGTCGGTTCGGGTTCTCCTCCCCCTTGACGTGCTCGTAGAGAATGTTGGCGTGCACGGTTCTGGTTTTGTACTCTTTACTTTTCTTCTTCCTCGGCCTCTTGACTTTGGAAGCCACTCCGCTCGCCATGGCCAACAACTTTTGACTTCTTCGCCAACTTTTCCTCGCACGCTAACAACTGCTCAAGCTAGCGGCTAAGTTATCATCTTTACAACCTCTCCTCGGCTTCGTTTGAACACGAAAACATCTCCTTTTCATCCATGTCGACGCCTCTTCTTCGCGGCCGGAGAAAAAGTTGAGCGTGTTAGGGCTTCTCCCTTTTTTCCTTCTACTTCTGGAAGGATGCTGAGACAGTGGGGAGGCACGCTTTGGGCTCGGGCCGCCCAGTTAGTCGATCTAAAAACAACATGGATACAACTGCCTTTAAGGATTCTGCGCTAGCTTAAAGTGTGTGGATCAGCGAAAGCGCGCAGCCTGTGCACACTCGGGAGCCACTTGAACGGGTTAGAGGTCTCACTCGGATGGAAATGTGAGAGCCAAGGCCCTCCTCCTTGAGCCCATCCTGACTACTCCCGAGCTTCCAAAGTGCCACGCGGTGTTCCTGGACTCCACTGTCCGCTAAGGTGGCGGATCGATCCAAACATCGATATGATATCGATATCAGGGTCGTATCATATCACAACGTTTCCACATATATCTGTGTCGTTCAAATATATTGCTGACATTTGTATATTCTTTACATAATATATATATATATAACATAATCTGTTCATTGGTCTAGCTGTGGTCATCACTGAAGGTAGAACATATACAGCAAGACACACCAGCACAAGTCTTATTTATGTCTTATTTTCTGTTATTAAGTTTACTATATTGGGAATATGAGAGTACAGGTGACCATGGGCATGTTATTTCATGTGTAAAATAATGTTAAAACGCTTGATTGCAGTTGTTGCTTTTCAGTTATTAGCTTTAGGAGTAATCACTTTTTCCACAAACGGACACGGAGCTTTGGAATTTTTTCAACCTTAATAATAAAGTTTAAAAACAGCATTTTGTAGGCGGCACGGCGGTCTAGTGGTTAGTGCGCTAGGAGACCAGGGTTCAATTCCACCCTTGGCCATCTCTTTGTGGAGTTTGCATGTTCTCCCCGTGCATTCGTGGGTTTTCTCCGGGTACTCCGGTTTCCTCCCACATTCCAAAAACATGCTAGGTTAATTGCCGACTCTAAATTGTCCATAGGTATGAATGTGAGTGTGAATGGTTGTTTGTCTATATGTGCCCTGTGATTGGCTGGCGACCAGTCCAGGGTGTACCCCGCCACTCGCCCAAAGACAGCTGGGATAGGCTCCAGCACCCCCGCGACCCTCGTGAGGAAAAAGCGGTAGAAAATGAATGAATGAATGAACAGCATTTTGTGATGTCACTGACTAATATTTACATTACATTACATTACAATATTTACAGTCTGAAACTTTTAAGTGTGACAAACAAATCTGAAATCAGGAAGTGGGAAAACACTTTTTTTTTACACCACTGTAGGGATCTTAAAGGGGAACTGCACTTTTTGGGGAATTTTGCCCGTCATTCACCATCCTTATGTAAAATTCATTCATTCATTCATTTTCTACCGCTTTTTCCTCACGAGGGTGCTGGAGCCTATCCCAGCTGTCTTCGGGTGAGAGGCGGGGTACACCCTGGACTGGTCGCCAGCCGCCAGTAAGGGTGGAATTGAACCCCGGTCTCCTAGCTGTGAGGTCTGCGCGCTAACCACTAGACCGCCGTGCCGCCCCCTTATGTAAAATATGAACACATATTTCTTTCCCTTTTGTGTTCATTCATTTCAGCTCGCTTACAATGCTGTCTTTGGCATACACGCCTCTAAAAATAAACCTCTAATAAACATTGCATGGTTTGATATCCATGCTGTGATCACGCATTAACATGTACACTGATGATAACATGTAATGTTTGCAGTGTCTTGTCATGTTGTGATGATTTAAAACACTAACCAAACTTTTTTTGAGCCCCCCTTGACACACACACTTAGGCTAGTTCTGTCAACAACAGCAGCATATATACGTATCCTTGGGATGGCTGTGTCTTCCAGCACAGGTGTCGTTTTAGTCCGTAGTCTTTCATGTCAGCTGCTACAATAATAATATGGCTGTAGCTTTGTTAATATACAAGTCAGTTATACTAATGGAACACTGTTGGCATTTCTATGAGTTTTTTTTATGAGGGCTATAGCGTCAAAATAGGTATTTCTTATGATGGCTGTTGCTATCTAGCTTATATTAACTCATTTTCTCGCACTAGAATGCACAGAAAAGGGAAATAAATATGTGTATGCTGTGCGTACGTGCGGCCTGTGGGCTTCTTAGCATATCTACATGGGTTGCTTTGCAAAATGTAAAACATCACTCGCATGCTATGATTTTTCAGTTTGTAGCCCTGAACGGAAAAAGTTTGGACACCCCTGTTTCAGGCCATTTATGAGAGTTGGGCGTCGATTCTAGGAACTCAAAGCTGACCAATGGCTACCTTTCACATGCAAGACAATGTTTTTAGCTATTTGAGCTATTTCCCATTCAATATACAGCCCCGTGTTCCAACAGCAGCCTGGTGCTGTTGGATGGCATCCCAAAAAGAAAACGCCTGGAAGAAATGAAATAAAGACGGTGACTCAAAGCATTTAAGTCATCATGAGTCTGACCGCTTAGTTAGTGCCTTTCCAAAAGCACATCAATCAAACGTCCACCCAAAAACAGAACATCAATATTTCTTGACTAAATAATAATAATACAAATAATAATAATGCCTGACTGGACTGGATTGACAAGAATCCCAAATATCCTGTGAAGGCTGGAGGTGGATCTGAGATAGCAGCCCATCCAAGGAGGAATCTTCTCAACTGGATTCAGGACTCTTGTCCCTGGCTGGTGAACAACTGTCCAACATTCATTCATTCATCCATTCAGTTTCTATACTGCTTATCCTCACCAGGGCATGCTGGAGCCTATCCCAGCTGTCTTCGGGCGAGAGGCGGGGTAAAACCCTGGACTGGTGGCCAGCCAATCACAGGGCACATATAGACAAACAACCATTCACACTCACATTACAGTATACATTAGTATCAAAATATTTCCAGGAAAAAATTCAAAAAAAGTTACAAGAAGAAAGTGGAAATAGTTGGAAAATGTAAACAAAAACAACAAGAAATTTTAAGTCAAAATAAAGTCAAACTATTAAGAGGAAAAAAAATTGTATTCTAACAAGACAAAAGTCGCAATTTTACAAGAATAATGTTGTAATATTAGGAGGCACAAAGAATTCACTTTTTGTAGCATATATTAGAACTAGTCAAAAAAAGATATGATTTCATTTCATTGTAAATGAGAGACAAATAAAACAAATAAATAGTTTTGAGTATTAGGCTGTGAAAAAAGTTACAGAAATAAACAGAAATAAAATCAAAATATTATGGGAATAAAGTCGTAATTATGAGGAAAACATTTAAAAGAAGTTGAAATACTTGGAAAATAAAAATTAAAAAAAACAAAATCAGAAAGAAAAAACAGACAGCTACAATTTTACAAGAATAAAGCAAAAAATAAAGACAAAAATGTCACATTCTAACAAAAAGAAGTCCAAATTTTACAAGAATAAAATTTTAATATTAGGAAAAAAAACAAAACAAAATTTTAGTAGTTATAAAAAATCTCATGTTACAGGAGTACTGTCCAAATAGTATGAGAATAAAATCAGGATGAGGAAAAAAGTTACAAGAAGAAAATGGAACAAGCCATTACAGCCATGACAGCAGAAATAGAACACTGTGAGAACAATTGTGAGACAAAATAATACAATTATAGTAAGAAAAATGTCGTAATATAATGAGAAATCCTTTTTTGAATATTAGGTTGGGGAGAGAGTTATAATATTATGGGAGTAAAGTCAAAATGTAATGCGTATGAAGTCATAATATTACAGGAAGAAAATGTCAGATTATTACGAAGTCAAAATATTTAGAAAATGTATGAAAAAACACACAAATGATAGGCTTTTTCATCTACTTACAGTACATGACAAAGCTGAGATAATGTTTTTCTTGAAATATGTATAACTTCTTAGAAACAACACAAATGAGGTCAATTGATATGTTACAGGATCCATTCCTCCGTGTCCATTTCTAATCCTCATAAAATGATGTTATGGTAGATTGATAGAAGAAAATAGCGCTCACTGTGTCAAACAGCCCTGACCTTGATGCTCCACTTAACATAAAAACTGATTGCTTTGGAAATGATGAAACGAGCTCTGACTCAATAAAACTCCTGTTATGGAGATTCATCTCTGGCTGTAATGGCACAACTAAATGAGAATGAGGCATATTTTTCATTTGAAATTCTAATTTGAATGTAATATGCACAGAAGTTCCCATAGTCTGGACCATCGTGGGTCAAAAAGTGACAAGTTTTAGCTGTGTTATTAATGCTGATTCCTTGTTGAAGCTGTATGTGTGCTTATAGAGACCTCTAGTGTCCAAGATGAAAACTGCAGCACTGTGCTACTCAGGCGGCTTGTGTTTGAGTGTGCCTTATTCCAAGGGGTGTCCAACATTTTTCCAGCGAGGGAAAAATATGAAAGGATGCAAAGAAACGCGTGGCGATATGCCAAGAAATCATGGATCAATAAAAAACTGCATCTGGTTTTGTGATATAGCTGAAAAAATATATTATCATAAATGTTATTTTCATTCATATTGTCATTGAAAAGCACGTAACTTACAACTGTGTTTAATTAAATGCAAACATAATTTTGAGAGCACTCACAGCGTGATGCAGTGTGTAATTGTACTCAAAAATATAAAAACAAGACAATTGGTCCGTGGCCCGGTTCGTGGGTATGGGAGGGGTTGAATGTCGCGGTGCATGTTGGGATACTATTCCTTGGCAAGATGGCAGAGGAGAGTGTGTTGTTGTGATTTCTACATTTAAACTATCTTGACCTTTCTGTCAAGTTTTTGTATTTTTATACTATCGCTGGATTTTTTTGTTTGTACGCGTGTGTTTTTTTAAACAAAACTCGACGCAAAGAGTAAAACAGTGAGTGGACGGCATGCCGCAAAGCAAGATCTGTTTTTGCAGCGTCACGGACACCCAGGTGTCACTATTTCTTATATTCTAAGTGAAATCACTGCATGGAACAGTTTGCGTGTGTGCGTGTGAGTGAAGTAATGCGACTTTTTATTGTGTTTGTGCAAAATTAATTTGAGTGAGTCCACTTTTAAAATGTCAAGTTAGCATAGTGGCGTCACCGTGTTGCTGTTGCTGGTGGTGTGTTCAAGATCAGGATGTGTTGCTGCCGTGTTGTTTGTTCTGTGATGTTGATTAATTAAAAATGTTTTATAAAACACAAACTGAACGTGCTTGGCTCCATGTTTTAACAGTTGAATTAGTTATTTTCAGTTGTTGTGCATAATTAATATGGGAGAGTCCACTTTTAAAATGTCAAGTTAAGCATAGTGGAGTTACCGTGTTGCTGCGCTGGGGGTGTGTTCAAGATCAGACTGTGTTGTTGACGTGTTGTTTGTTCTTTTTTATATATATATTTTATTACAAACTTCAATTACAAAACAGTATAAGCGGAATTACAGGAACATAAAAGTGCAATTCTACAGAACAGTAACATAAATAACAAAAAGTAAGTAACAAAGAAAGGAATGTGCGAGGGATATTGCTTGAAAATAAGAATAACAAAAATAAAAACAATAGAAAACATGTCACTTAAGCTTGTTCTTCATATGAATTGTTTTTAGAACGTTCTCCAATGTATGAAAGGTTTTCACAGCTTTTCTGTTTTTGATTATCAGCTTCAGTGATTCATATAATATTTTCAGATCAGAAGAAAACTGGTGAATATTTGGCCGTGTTGTTTGTTCTGTGATGTTGATTAATTAAAAATGTTTTTGAAAACACAAACTAAACCTGCTTGGCTCCGTGTTTTAACTGTTGAATTTGTTATTTTCAGTTATTGACTAATTGCAGATCAGTTGGGATAATGCTTAATGCCACTTCTAGAGAGCATACCCACCAATCAATCAATCCATCCATTCATTGGTTTTCTACGCCGCTTATTCTCACGAAACATTATTTATTTCTAAAATCACAACGACTAATTGTTGACCTAGTAAAATTTCAGACATAAAAAATTATGAATAAAGCAAAAAAGAACCTGTATTGTACATTATTATATGGTTTTATCATTATCTTGTGTTGTTTTGGAACTGGAATTGATGTAGCAATTCTTCCTACTACATCACAGTAGCCAATAGTGATGTATACTGATGTATAACGTATTTAGGTCCAAATAAAATTAAACTATTAATTACAGCAAGAAGGTGAAACTGATTTTATGCACATTGGATAACAATTGTGATGTTAGATTTTGTATTTTTGTGATACTACACTGATGATTGGTGATTTAAATACACCTCTTTTAAAATCAATAATCTCAAATATACTTTCAGTATCGTGTGTGTTCATGTATACTTTTTATTTAATTTTTTCGTCACATGGCATTGGCATGAATGACATGTTTTTTTGTCTGCTTGGCTTTGTATGAAGAGCAGTAAACCAACATGAATTTCTCATTATGATTGGCTATATGACTGTATATGATATTATGCAACTTTCTTTCAGGGATTGTCAACAGGGCTCGAGGAAGGTTTCGTTATCCAGCCGAATGTAAGTCGCTTTGTGTAGTCAATTTTTTAAAGTTGCAATGTAATGAGAAAAACAAACCAAGTAAAGTAGTCATTTTTGGAAAAAGTTATAATATTATGGGAATAAACCAAAGTCCAAATGTTACAAGAAGAAAAGAAAGTAGAAAATATATAAGAAATATAAATAATTAATATTATTATTTATTTCTTTAAAAATAAATGAGAAAATATTTGGGAGGAAAAAATCCACAACGGGGGGGGATAAAACAGCATAGCTAATGCTAATGATAGGCTTTTTCAACTACATCACAGAGCTTTTTTTTAAGTCTATAACTTCTGAACATGCACTATACAAAATACAACATTTTTAACCATGTGGTCCTGGCTGGAATAAGTTTGGACACCCCTGATTTATACAAAAAAACCAAGGCAGACAATCTATTATGATGGTATCGTGCTTTTAGCCCAGTAAGCTACAAAGCTTCATGGCTAATGCTTCATTAGACTGACGTCCTAAATATCCTTCCTAGGAACAGAACAACGGCAAAGCATCTCATCGAGCGCTACTTTCGGCAGTTAACCGAAGGCTGTGGAAATGGCAACTGCAAAAACGAGCTCTGCGCCTCGTGTCGGGATTTCCAGCCGCTGGATAAAAACTCGGCGGCGGTCCGAGCTCTGGAGCTATGCAAGATCAATGCCAAACTCTGTCAGCCTAAGGTTCCTCCGACAGAATCTGACCCGCAACCAGCTGATCTCACCAAGGAGGACTTTTCAGGTACTGCAGAATCGACTGTCACACCGTGTCCCAAGTATACGAGTCGCTTCATTTAGTTTCGTTTAATGTCGTTCCAGATATTCATTACCTCACAGAGAATACAGTTTTTATGATTCTGAGCGTCTGTGAAGAAGACGGCGATTACTCCTCTTTGATTCGCGTCATCGGCAGGGTGTTCTCCAATGCCGGTGCTTTGGTAAAAAGTTTCCGTAAGGATGAACCTATCAGTGCAGAAGCTCTTCCAAGTGACGAGGTCCAACGGGATTCAGGTCAGATCGGCGTCTCTTTTTCTTCTATTGATGCCTATGAGGTGACAGTGGACATTGACTCTGTACGGAGGGTCTACGATAGACTTCAGACCATCGAGCAGGTGGAGGCGGCGCTCGTCAACGCTCTCGTCTACCTCACTCCTAACGTGGAGCTTGACCTGGAGTACCTCGATGCCTACGAGACAAACCCAGACTACCTGAACATCTTCGTCATCCTGATGGAGAACAGCAACCTCCACAGCCCAGAGTACCTGGAGGTGGCGTTGCCGCAGCTCTGCAAGGCCATGAGCAAGCTGCCGGTTTCTGCGCTGGCTAGGTTGTCCAAGCTGTGGTCAAAGTACGACCTCCCTCACCTCCGACGCATGATGGAGACCTTCCAGCAGCTCATCACATTTACCGTCATCAGCCAGGAGTATGATGCGGAGAACCTGGTCAATGAAGATGAAACGGTGGTGGCGGCTTGCAAGTGTTTGAAAGTGGTCTTCTACGCCAGTCTCGTGGGCGGAGACGTGGACGTGGAGCACAACGAAGATGACGACAGCGAGGAGCCCGATTCGGACGAGCTCACGCTGCATGAGCTTCTGGGCGAGGAGCGTCTCTATAAGAAGGGTCCTCAGGTGGACCCTCTGGAGAAAGAGCTGGGTGTCCGACCCGTAGATAGCAGGAAGCCCCTTATCCCCTTTGAGGACTTCATCAACGAGTCCCTCAACGACGTGGTTGAAATGGACAAGGATTTCACCTTCTTCAAGGTGGATGCGGAAACTAAGTTTTCCTTCCAGACCTGCCCCTTCGTCCTCAATGTGGTCACCAAGAACCAAGGTCTGTACTACGACAACAGGATCAGGATGTACAGCGAGCGCCGCCTCACGGCCCTCTACAGCATGGTGCAGGGCCAGCAGCCCAACCCCTACCTCAAACTCAAAGTGCGCCGAGATCACATCATCGACGACGCCCTCGTCAGAGTAAGTCAAAGAGTTGTATACCCGTCAGTCCTGTCGCAGTACTTTCAAGTATGTCTTGTTGGATTTCCTCCATGTCGCAGTTGGAGATGATCTCCATGGAGAACCCATCCGACCTGAAGAAACAGCTCTTTGTGGAGTTCGAGGGGGAGCAAGGGGTTGACGAAGGAGGTGTTTCAAAGGAGTTCTTCCAGTTGGTCTTGGAGGAAATCTTCAATCCGGACATTGGTAAGTAGCCATCTATACTATTAAAAGTCACTTGGGGGGCTGGAGCCTATGCCAGCTCACCCCGGACTGGTCACCTGTCAATCACAGGGCCGATACATTCATTCATTCATTCATTTTCTACCGCTTTTTCCTCACGAGGGTCGCAGGGGTGCTGGAGCCTATCCCAGCTGTCTTCGGGTGAGAGGCGGGGTACACCCTGGACTGGTGGCCAGCCAATCACAGGGCACATATAGACAAACAACCATTCACACTCACATTCATACCTATGGACAATTTGGAGTGGCCAATTAACCTAGCATGTTTTTGGAATGTGGGAGGAAACCGGAGTACCCGGAGAAAACCCACGCATGCACGGGGAGAACATGCAAACTCCACACAGAGATGGCCGAGGGTGGAATTGAACCCTGGACCGATACATAGTCAACTGTTTCCGTAAATGTTACACACACGACTTAGGCGTTATCTGTGAACCGAGCCTGGTACGGCGATGCTGCAACAATCAGTCGATCATTCGTCATTCGTGAACAAGACCCTGAAATACTTGGGACGAAATGTCACTCCCAACCCGAAGGGTCCAACCCACCCTTTTCTGACTGAGAACCATGGCCTCATATTTGGAGGTGCTGAGTCTCGTCCCAGACGGTTCATATTCAGCTGCAAACCGCCCCAGCAAACATCGAAGTTCGGATTGATCAGACCATCAGGACCGAATCATCTGCGAATAGCAGAGATGAGATTCTCAGACCCACTCGATCATAAAAAGTTATGAACAGAATTGATGACAGAGGGAATAAGGGATGTTGTGTAAACATCAAAGACAAATTAGAGTCCAATCAACCTAGCGTATGCGTTTTCCTAATTAACTCAGAATACACACTTTTGTAAACATTAACAACAAAGCTTGTGTACGTGTTTTCACAGCAATGTCAGCGAACCTGATTACCTATAAACTTATCGTACTCACCTTATTGTAACATTCCTGATCTAAGCCTCCTTGCCTTTGTCTTTGGTACCTTGGTCTTTGTCCGTATTGCAGGAATGTTCACCTACGACGACGACACCAAGCTCTTCTGGTTCAATTCGTCCTCCCTGGAGAACGAGGCCCAGTACACGCTGGTCGGCATCGTACTGGGCCTGGCCATTTACAACAATTGCATCCTGGATGTGCACTTCCCAATGGTGGTCTACAGGAAGCTCATGGGCAAGAGGGGCACCTATTTGGATCTCCCGGATTCACACCCGGTACTGTAGCGTTCTTCTGTTGGTCCCAACAAGTTGTTGTTACAGATTATTATTATTATTATTACACCTTTAGATTGAGTCTAATAACTTCTCATAGAAGGCCTTCTTCGCACATCAACTCAGCACAGAGTTGCACAACACTTAGACATGACTCCTGGAATGACTCCTCAAATACCATTTGTAAACCTTTCAAATTGTATGATCACAGATTACTTTCCCGAACCAGGAAGACTAAAGGCTAAAGAGAAGAAATAGCTGAAGCTAAAATTTGCAAGCACATTAGTTCCAGCAAAAATGTCAGTGGTCTCGAACAACCAAACAACCAAAGCTCACTCAGCTCTCCTCCCCTTTAAATTTGGAAAATTTTGCCTTTTTCACAGGTATTTCTTGTAATATTATGACTTATATTGACTGATATTTTTTGACCTCATTCCCATAAAATATATTTTTCCGCAACGTAATTTACCCAAATTGACCATGTTATTCATTGTTTTGTTTGTTTTTCACAATATTATGGTTTTAAAAAATGACTTTTTTTTCTTTACTTTTTTCTTTAATATATCAACAATATGCTACTGAAATGATGTTTTTCCTCATATTATTATGACGTTCTTCTCATGAAACCCATAATATAAGCCAAAGAAATTTTTTTGCGCAACCTAATTTCCTTCAAATGACAACTTTATTCGTTACATACTACATGCTACATGCTACATACTAATTGCTACATGCTACATACTACATACTACATACTACATACTTTATTCTAAATACTATATACTATATACATACTTAATACTAAGCATAAACATTTTATTATATAATTTTATTATAATTTTATTTTATTATATAATAACATATTATTTTTCCTCATAATATCAGTTTAAGATCAAAACATTTTTTAAAGTACAGCTAATTTCTTTTAAAGGGGACCTATTATGCTTTTAATGTAGGCGGGTCATGCGTGGAAACATTAAAACAGGCCGTTTCCGTGGCAGCCACGAAATCCAGCTGAAGAAATACAGCTGAATCGGTGCATATTCTGGAAGATCTAGAAAGCTTTCTGTGCTGGATATTGTGTGTAGCTGCTCTATAGGAGTCCACAACTCAATACAAAGGGCCGAAAATTAGCATAATAGGTTTAATAGCTTTAATAATTTCACTTTATTCTTGTAAAATTACTGCAGATTTTTCCGTTTTTGCTGTTGTTTTTGGATTGATGAATAATATTTTTAGAATGGGCCACCCCTGCTGTAAACGTTAACAATAATAAGTTCCACGTGGTCAGATTTTCACCATGATTTGTATATACAGGTATAATGAAGCTATACATACTGTAGGCCACTTCCTGAATTGGTCTCCACGCCAAGACCTCATGAGACCTGACAACCGGCTTGTTGTGTTGCAGGTTCTCTACCAGAGTCTGAAGGAGCTTCTGGACTATGGTGGCAATGTGGAGGAGGACATGGCGCTCACCTTCCAGATATCCCACACAGACCTTTTTGGAAGCCCGGTCTTGTATGACCTGAAGGAGGAAGGAGAGGACATTCCAGTTTCTAAGGAGAACAGACAAGTGAGATGTTGGTTTCGGAGTGTAGCATTGGTGGCGTTGAAATAATCCATTTTGTTCTCCACAGGAGTTTGTGGAGCTGTATGCCGACTACATCCTGAACAAGAGCGTGGAGGTGCAGTTCCGAGCTTTCAAGAAGGGCTTCCTCATGGTCACCAGCGAGTCCCCCATGAAATACTTGTTCAGACCCGAGGAAGTAGAGCTGCTTATCTGTGGAAGCAGGGTGAGGAAGTAAACGTCGCCTGCTTTCAGCAAGGCAAGGTTTTGTTTATTTTACGACTCGCCTCTGCTGTGCTCTCACAGAAACTTGACTTTGAGGCCCTGGAGAAGACCACAGAATATGATGGAGGTTATAGCAAAGATACTCAAGTTATCAAGTAAGTTGTCGAAAAAAAAACACAGTAATATAAGGCACTCTGGAGTACAAGTCACAGGACCAGACAAACCATGCAAAAAGTGCCACTTATGGTACGGAAAAAAAGACAATTTTGTCTCTGACGTTTGTAAACATCAAAGATAACCTAGTGCAGGGGTGTCCAAATTGTGGCCTGAGGTCTATTTGTGGCATGTGGCTGCTTTTTATTGACCTGTGGCACATTCTAAAAATATAATTTCACAAGGAAACTAAAAACAACAAAAGCAAAACTGGAATAAAGTCCAAATTTAGAGAAGAACAGTTGTAATCTAATGAAAAAAGAATTGTGTTGTAATGTTATGAGGAAAAATAATAATAACTATTAGCGAATATTAAATTTATATTTAATATTATTTTGAAATTATTATATTATTATATATTTTTTTAGATTGTAAATCAGAAACAACAAAACAACTTTTGGATTACGGAAAAAGATAAGGATATAGTCAAAATATTATGGAAATAAAGTCATAATTTGAGATGAAAACTTGAAAGAAAAAAGAAAGTTTAAAAATGAAATTAAAAATCAGCAGAAAAAGAAACAGCTGTATTTTCAAAAGATCAAAGCCAAAATATGAAGAGAAAAAAAATTTATTCTAACAACAAAAAAGGGACAATTTTATGACAATAATGTCATAATATTCACACTGAATATTATTAACCTTTATTAACCTTTATAATTATTATTAGCCTTATTATTAAGGCTACCATTAGCACATTAGCATACACAATTCCACATCTTTGAGGCGTCTCTCAGGTGTTACTGAACACAGAATATTTCCAAAAATAATATTTTTGGAAATTTTGGTTGTGAAAAAAGTTTGAATGTTATTGCAATAAAGTGAAAATATTACAGGAATAAAGTCAATAACATTGTGAGAAGAAAATTCACCGGTACAAGAAGAAAGTTGAAATTTTTGAAAAAAATTTGAAAAAAAGTTGAAAATTTTTTTTTAAAAATAGCTGTAATCAGAATAAAGACATTTGCAATATTATAAAAAACAAACAAACTTACAGTATGTCCACGCCAAACTCCCCCAGGCGTGCCCTTATGGACCTTGCAAAATCATCCCCAAGAAATGTCTTTGCTGTTCGTACACATGGACTCACAATAATTATTGGATTTTGTTCCCGGAGGGACTTTTGGGAAACCATCCACTCGTTCGGAAAGGAGCAGAAGAAACTGTTTCTTCAGTTTACCACGGGCACGGACAGAGCGCCGGTGGGCGGGCTTGGAAAACTAAAAATGATCATCGCCAAAAACGGCCCAGACACTGACAGGTACGAACACACAGTACTGAATATTTCATTTTACAGTATATTACTATCATATTTACACCAGGGGGTGTCCAAACGTCTTCCCAATGGGGGCCACATAGTGAAAAATGAAACTTTCGACTTTGATATTTTGGAAAGCAACACATGTACAGTGGTGTGAAAAAGTGATTGCCACCCTTAGCAGCAACAACTGCAATCAAGCATTTGTGATAACTTGCAATGAGTCTTACAGTTGGTTTCAAGTTGGTCGGACATTCTCCTTCAGCAGAATTCATGGTTCCATTTATCACAGCATGTCTTCCATGTCCTGAAGCAGCAAAACAGCCCCAGACCATCACACTACCACCACATGATTTTACTGTTGCTATGACGTTCTTTTACTGAAATGCGGTGTTACTTTTACATCAGATGTAAAAGTTCAACTTTTGTCTCATCAGACCGCTGAGTTTTCCCAAAGGTCTTGGAGATCATCTGGTAAAATTGAGACGGGGCTTAGTGGTTTTGGACTTGGACCTTTTTTGCCACGTGTCTTTCTTATGGTGGAGTCATGAGCACTGACATTAATTGAAACAAGTGAGGCCTGCCGTTCTTTGGCTGTTGTTGCGGGGTATTTTGTGACCTCTTGGATGAGTCATCCATGGCTCTCACTGTGGTTGGCTGGAGTCCCAAATGTTTAGAAATGGCTTTACAATCTTTTCCATACATATAGATCTCAATTCACGTCAGGGAGGGCAATCACTTCTCCACAGTGGGCCATGTAGCTTTGGATTTTTTGTCCCCTACCAATATTACGATGTTATTCTCGTAAAATTAGGACTTTTTCTCGTCAAGTTTTTCCTTTTTTTTTTTTTAGTTTTCTTGTTAAATTCTATTTTTTGAAGGCCGCGGGCCACAAATGGCCCCCATATCTGACTTTGGACACCCTTGGTGTACAGCTTTGCTAGTGAGACATTGTGTTCAGGGTTTATTTTGCATTTTGCATTTTTCAGGTTACCAACCTCTCACACTTGTTTCAATGCACTGCTGCTTCCGGAATATTCTTCCAAGGAAAAGCTGCGAGAAAGACTCCTCAAGGCCATCACGTATGCCAAAGGGTTTGGAATGCTGTGATGAATCCTCTGTGAACATTTTGCTTTTGAAGGGAAAAGTGAAGTCTCTGAAGGACAACCCTACTCTCTTACAAGTTTTTAGCTTTATAAATTTGTATTTCTTTCATTTCCTGAGCTCTACGGGACATTTTGAGGCAGTCACTTTTGGGCTTGTTGCCTCGGATGGTGGCTGCTGTGTGTGGATGTTCATTTTTAAACACAATTGTAGCTCTCTTTATGAGCATATGACAGCTGCAGAACCAATGTTGTACTAGCGGCAAGGACCGTGCTGGGTCAGCAATTATAGCGGCGATGAGCTAGTCAAGTGTCAAGTATGGCAACATTTGAAAGCGCATGCAGAGCTAGATAGAGCTGCTGGATGACGACGACTCATGATGCTTTAAAGAAGGGGTGTCCAATGTCTTTCCTGTCAAATGAAAGGATGCAACTTTGCCATTTTGATATTTTGAAAAGCAACACATGTAGATATGCTAAGAAGTTATAATTATTTTATGAAAATACTGCATATCTTCTTCTCTTAATATTATGAATTTATTCCTACAATATGATTACTTTTATCCAAGCTCATTTGCTAAAAATCGCAATTTTCTCATATCAGGATTAATTTTATTTTTTAATATTTCAATTCTGTGCTACTAAAATGACATAATTTAACCACATAATATTACAATTTTCTTCTTATTAAATTACAACTTGTTTTTTTTCTTAATATAAAATATTTCCAATTATACTCTTTTTTTCCAACTACTTCAGCTTTCTTCTTGTAAATGTTCTCCTCATACTAGTATGACATTATTTCTATAATATTTTGACTTTATTCCCGTAATATAACTTTCCCCCCAATCACATTCATTTTGTTAACTTAAAAAAAACAAATGTCTATTTCAACTTCATGCTGCTAAATTGACATTATTTTTCACAATTTTAAAATCGAGACTTTTTTCTTGTTACAGTACAATTTTTAATATTTATATAATATTAATATATAATAAATCTTAATATTTTGACTTTCTTCTCCTAAAATGACAGCATTTTTTCCCATTCCTGCTGTTGTTTTTCCCAACTATTTAAACTTTCAAGTAAATTTTCTACTCTTATATTATGATTTTATGGAATATATTTTTCCTAACCTATTTTTTATTACAACTTTATTTAGTTTTTGTTTACAGCAAAAAAAGTATTTTTAACATAATATTTTTAAACTTTCTCTCATAATATCATATCAATCATAATTTTATGAGAATGATGCTCTACATCATTCTCATAAAATTATGATTTTTCTCTTGTCACATTACTGCTGATTTTTAAATTTTTTGCTGTTGTTGTTACTGTTTATTAATATTTTTAAAATGTACTGCAGGCCGCTAAAATAACAGCTGTGAGCCCCAAACGGCCCGCTGGGCCACACTTTGGACACCTCTGCTTTAAACGTAGCTACAGCGTGCTTGTGGAATCCATTAAAAATAAAAACTACACCAGGAGGTTGCCTACAGCCACAGCTATTGATAGCAGTGTGTTTTTATAGGCTCGGTGATTATTTGTATTATGGGTTGTTGTTGTTTGTTTTTTACAGCAGTTTTTGAGAAGCTGCCACTTGTGGTCAGCTATGATTGAAGACTTACTTGTGAGGGTTTCTTCCCTTTGGGAAAATCCAAACAGGAAGCAACAACAAAAACTGCTGCAAACTTGTACTATTCGATACTACTTTTTGTTTTGAAGTGATCTGTTTTCCAAAGCTGTGAAAGTGCACTTACATGCAAGATGAAGTCATTTGCACATACTATTACTACTACTATTACTACTAATAATGTTTTTGAAGTGAAGCTGCATGCAAGCTGTATACTTACTGTGTGACATAGAGTATATCTTCATGCCGTCTTTTGCTTTCTTTCATCCTGGATGGTACTTGATGGTGCGTGATGGTGAAGCCT
Organism: Doryrhamphus excisus; assembly: GCF_030265055.1. NCBI lineage: Eukaryota > Metazoa > Chordata > Actinopteri > Syngnathiformes > Syngnathidae > Doryrhamphus > Doryrhamphus excisus. Next base: position 22,301,683 of record NC_080470.1, read on the forward strand.
CCTCCTCTTCCTCAGACCTTCATACCCTTCTGCCTGTTTGTTTGCCATCGAGTGTTAATGAACGCACGCGGTAGAGCCTATTGCCAGAAAATACAAAAAATGTGTTTTATTTGTCCAAATGTCTCAGGTCAATAATAAATGTCCAAGTACAGTATTATATTGGAGAGAATGAAAAAGTAATTAAAAAATGAACAATAAACTTTTGTCTTTCATTAGCAGTGTTGGGTCGTTACTTTAAAAAAGTAATTAGTTATAGTTACTAGTTACTTCTCCAAAAAATGTGCTAACTGAGTTACTCCACGACAAAAGTAACAGAAGGTAAGAATTTGCATTTTTTTTAATTTTATTGTAAAGGTAAATAAAAAAATAGAGATTTCATTTTTTTAATTTGATGTCTTGTGGAATTAGTGATTTATGTCATACAAAAATTATAATGCATTTTTTTCCCATTGGCCATTTTGACTGGTACTGTAAATGGAAAATGTCTAAAAAAGATGGGCTGGCCACCAGTCCAGGGTGTACCCCGCCTCGCCTCGACCCTTGTGAGCATAAGCGGTAGAAAATGAATGAAATAAAAAGCACCAATCCAAAGAAATACAGCTGGAATAGGTGCAAATTCTGGAAGATCAAGAAAGCTTTCTGTGCTGGTTATTGTGTGTAGCTGCTCTATAGGAGTCCACAACTCAATACAAAGGATCGAAACATGAGCATAATAGGTCCACTTCAACTTTGTGCTCCAAGTTTGTTCTTATAAAATCAATAAAATAATCAAAAGGTAATCCAATTTATTTTCACGGAACTTCAAAAACACATGCATTTCCCTTCAACAAATTTTATTCCGTGAAATTTTCAGCATAAAATGATGTAAAAAAAAATCAATTCGCAAAATTCTAACACAAAAAGATTCAGTTCCATGTATTCGGTATCTAAAAACTTTGGTAATAAAGAAACAAATGGTCTTCATATTCAGCTCCATCTACTAGATACGATGGGGCACTGCCCTACTTGGCCCCAATGCAAGCAGACACTGCAAAAGTGAACATACATTCTTGTACAGTATGTGAATCTTTACCAGGATTTTCACCCCAATTTTTCTTGCTGGGTTCCCCAGGTGGCTGAGGTAAAACAAAACATGTGCGTTAATGTTTTATTTTATCTACAAAATGATAGACCCGGGGTCTCAAACACACGGCCCGCGGGCCGAATGTGGCACGCAGGACACTAGTTTGAGGCCCCCGCCTTGATATGAAAGTTTAATGTTAGTGCGGCCCGCGCAAGTTTGATATGGATGCTGTATGGTATCATGTACCCAAAAAAAATATTACGTTTGATTAATGTTCATGTTAAAGGTTAAATAACTGTTAATAGTTATCCTCCCTATCCGTGTGGAAGTGGCTTTTTTTAGTTTTTGGCTATTTAAGTTTAAAGGAAATAACTTGAAGGCTACCGTTTAGGTCGCTAGCTCTCGAGTTTGCGAGTTAGCATGTGTCTCAAGACCCTGCAGTTGCGCAATATGTTGTAAATAAAAAGAGTATAAATGTGACTATAGTCGTGTTTTGTCATGTCTACAGGGCTCTAATAATGCTTTGTTCATTTTAATCTGAAAAAATAATTTGTATAATTTTTGAATAATTTTTATTATTTGCCGTTTTATTATTATTAGTGTATTTATTTATTTATTATTGATTGATTGATTTTTTTTTATTCTTCATTTGTTTATTTATTTTTCATCTTATTTTGTGTAGAAAAATAAAAAGTAAGATATTTGAGAACAGTGGAATGTTTTATCAGAGCTTTTCTTGTAGAAAATTGGAACCAAAGCGAAGTTTTTTTAATTTTTTTGTTTTTAATAAATGCTTTTTTTTTTTTTTGGAAAACCTGATGCGGCCCAGTCTCACCCTGACCCGAGCTCCAGTGGCCCCCAAGTAAATTGAGTCTGAGACCCCTGTGATAGACAATGTAGACAAATACAGTCAGTAGTGTCATGCAGTAGTATCCATGGATGAGTATTTTACACATTGGTATGTACAGTATCAAACAGTACCCATGTATTCCTGCAGGAGGAAAGAAGGGTTCTGCACTACTCGACATGGTACACGTACGCGTAGGCGTACATGTTCAGGGGTTTTATGCATGTTGAGGGAATTTGGGGTAGGATAAAGTCAGTATTTTGGGGTTGGTGGATTGGTGAAAGGGGGATGTGAAGGCTACCATTAGCCCGTTAGCATACACAATTCCACATCTTTGAAGCGTCTCTCAGATGTTACTGAACTTTCTTGTCCTTGTCGGCCACCACCTCTGTCAGGTCCTCGGGTTTGATGCCCTTCACCTGGGCCTCCATCTGCGTGACCCTCTGCTTCATCCTGGTCTGGCTGGAGGTGAACTCGGCCAACAGCTTGGCGAACTTGGTCTGCATGACGTCCAGGTTGTCCTGCAGTTTGCTGATCTTCTCCTCCATGTCTTTGGGGTCGGCGCCGGCGTTAGCCACCGCTTCGTCGATGAGGTTGTCTTTCATCAGGATGGCCTTCCCCTTCTCCTCCAGGGCCTTCTTGGCCTCGGGGTACTCGGTGAGCGACTCCATGAGGTCGTCCTTGGAGAGGGCAAAGAGGTCAGAGTAACCGACACTCCTGATGTTGGCGGTTCTCCTGTTCCCGGCTTTGCTGCCCTTGATGCCCAGAATACTGATTTCCCCAAAGTAGGCGCCGTCACTGAGCACGACAAACTGAGTGACTCCATCGTCGGCCACCACGGCCAGCTTCCCCTCCTTGATGATGTACATCTCCCGGCCAATGTCTCCCTTCTTGCAGATGTAATCACCAGGACTGAAGACCTGAGGCTGCAGCTTCAGCACCAGCTCGATAAGAAGTCCAGCCTCGCAGTCCTGGAAAATGCGCACTTTCTTCAGCGTATCCAGATGGACGTTGATAGCGATTTCGGCTTTGAGCTTGTCCGGTAGGTTCTTTAAAACCTCCTTCTCGTCGCAGGTTTTCTTCTCCGTCCACAGGTAGTCAAACCACTTGATGACCCTGGCCTCCAGGTCTTTGCTGACCTTTCGGAACTGCATGTACTGCTTGATGGAGTCGATCTTGGCCTGGAACTCAGCTCGGGAGGCGTTCATGTTGGAGATCATGGCGCCGACGTTACCGACGATACTAGCAAAGATCAGCACGCCGGTGAGAAAGTCGGCGATGACAAAGAGGTACTCTTCATCTCTCACTGGCGGGGGCGTTTCCCCGATGGTGGTGAGGGTCAGTGTGGACCAGTACAGCGAGTAGATGTACTTCCTGGTCAAGCGGCCATACTCCGGGTGGCTAATGTTGGGATACACCCAAGTGTCCGACCCGAAGCCGATGGTCTTGGAGATGGCAAAGAACATGCAAGCGTTCCAATGGATAATGATGAGGATGTACAGTACTAGATTGCTGATACGGAACATGTTCGGAAAGCTGGTCCTGGTTTCTGTCCTCTCGAAGAACTCGAAAAGCCTGGAGATCTTGCAGAGGCGGTTGAAGCGGAACTCGGGGTTGTTGAAGCCGTATTTCAAGAAGAGCAGATCGGTGGGGATCATGGAAATCATGTCGTACTTGAACTGGGAGGTGGTTCTGTATTTGCTCCGCAGCTTGCCGCTGTCCTTCACCAGCAGTCCTTGCTCCAGGTAACCTGAAGAGCAAACACTGCGTCAAAACCGGGGAACGAAAACCAGATACCTTTACGTGGATCCTCACCTGTTCTTGATCTGACGAAGGTGTCTGTGTAGTAGATGATGTCTGAGGTGTAGTCTAGGAATATCCAAAGTTTGGTGAAGCTCTCCTGGAGTTCATTGAAACAGGCTCTGGGGGACATGTGAGGCTTTTAAGATCTTGGACAAAAAATTGAGTGAAAGTGAAGGAAAAGGAAATACCTGGTAACAATCATCATGAGGTTATAAAAGACCGGTCCGGCGATGACTGTGAGCCACCTGTAGTACATGTCTGCAGCCGGGTCCATGACCCAGACCTCCTTCCTGGACACAAAGTCAACAATCATTTGTCTGGTAGCAACGGGATCTACAACCGTTATGGCAACTCTTCTCTACTTACGGGGGTTCCTCCTTTTTTTTATCGTCTTTCTTGTCATCTTTTTTATCGTCCTTCTTCTCGTCCTTTTTATCATCCTTCTTCTCGTCCTTTTTATCATCCTTCTTCTCGTCCTTTGTATCATCCTTCTTCTCATCTTCTTTCTTGTCCTCGTCCTTCTTCTCGTCTTTTTTAACCTCTTTCTTGTCCTCCTTTTTGCTAAGAAGGGTCATACGTTTGTTTGCTTTTTATTCCTTTACCGGACAAACGGGGGGCAGGGTGAAGTCTATGACGGAAGGACTACCAAACAGCGACACAAAGGGTTCTCTAGATCTGGAACCATGTGGGTGGGATTGGTGCGGATCCTAGCAAATGTCCAGCAAATGACTCTTCCGATCCTTACCTCTAAAAGTTTTCCTGAATTAGCCAGACTGCACCCGTAGAATCCGTTGAATCCATTGCGGCTCCGATGCGGCCACCGGAAGTATTCCGTAAGATTTAAATCCCTGTTGTTGGCTCACACTAGCTCCGTGCGGCATAACGGGAAGAATCCGTTTGGGGTCTAAAATTTTTTTTTCAGACGCCGGAGCATTGCCGTTTCATCTACCGGAGTCAGTGTGAGTGGCACTTTGCGGCAAGCCGGACTGGATTCAGACGGATTCAGTGTGAGCCTGGGGTCAAGGTATAGCTTACGTAACGAGAATCACAAAATCTACTTGTATTTTCTGATGCAGACACAGTTCCACAAAAAGTTCTTCATGTGGAATGGAAAATGTGGAATGGCTACCAGCTAAGCTATCGCTACATTTTCTACCTCTATTTTCCAACAAAACTTACTCGTCTGTGTTGTTGCAGTTGTTGATGTTGTAAGTAGCTAGCGGCCACTTACTAGCAAGGCTTGGGAAAGAAACGTGGCATCGTAAAGCCCCTCAGCAGCACACGGTTGTCGTTTTTTTTTTTTTTTTTGCGTCAAGGTGTGTGCGATAGAAGAGACGACAGCCGCACCGAGCAAAACCACTACTTACTTCTTCCTATGTACGGCATCGTTGGCGCCCAGAGAGTGGGCGTTGCTGTCCCGGCTGGACACATCTTTGAGCTCTGGGCCTCGGAAGCGTTCCAGGAAGGAATCGTGCCTCTCCGTGACCTCAGGGTTCATTCGGCTAAAGGCCCAACTACGCAGCATGTAGAAGAAGTAAGAGAGCCTAGATGGGTCAGAGAGAGTCCGGACAGAACAAGAGAAGGTGACACCCATCTAGGCTAGAATCTGGGGTGGTGGGGGGGTTAAGCTCTGAGTGGTCAAACCACAGCAGGGGTGTCCAAACTTTTTACAGCGAGGCCAAATAGCGATAAATGAAAGGACGTATGGGCCACTTTCCTATTTATGTTTAGTTTTTCCCACTTTTTATGTTGTTTTTTTCCAACAACTAACTTTTTCCAAAACAAATTTTTCCAAAAAATACATTTCATTTTGTTTTGTTTGACATTATTTTTCCTCAAAATATTACAAATTTATGCTCATAAAATTGAAATTTCTTTTCTCATTAGAATCCGACTTTTTTGTGTCAATATTTTGTCTTTAACCCTGTGATTGGCTGGCGATCAGTCGAGGGTGTACCCCGCCTCTCGCCCCAAAGACAGTTGGGATAGGCTCCAGCACCCCCGCGACCCTTGTGAGGATAAACGGTAGAAAATAAATGAATGAATGAATGAATATTTTGACTTTATTGTCATAAAATTACAGCTGTTTTTTTTACATTTTTTTAAAACAATTTTCACCCTCTGCTTTTTTTCCTCATAATTATGACTTTATTCAAATAATATTTTGACTTTTTCTTCAACCTCATTTTCCAAAGATTCCAACTTTTTTTCCTTCTGTTTGTTTCTCATAATATTTTGAATTAATTTTGATAAAGTTTTAGCTGTTTGTTTCTATCGCTTCTGTTTGTTTAAAATCTTCCAACTATTTAAACTTTCTTCTCGTACATGTTTTATTTTTAATGACTTTATTCTAATAATATTCTGAGGTTATTCTTGTAATTTTCCGACTTTTTCTGCAAACTAATTTTCCAAAAATATAATTTTTCTCATAATAGTTTGGCATAATAATAACTTTAAAAAATGGCTGTTGAGTATTTACATTTTATGTTCATAAGATGTTTCTTGACGTTTGCCTCAATATTTTGACTTTACTCTTGTACATTTTATGTTGCTTTTTTTCATTTTTAGAATGTGCCACTGGCCAATGAAAAAACAGCCGCAGGCCACAAATGGCTCCCCAGGCTGCACTTTGGACACCCCTGAACTACGGGGACATTCATTAATTGGCTACTAGGTACAAGGACTGTTACCTGCCCATGGCCCCAGGACCAGTAAAAGTGTTTCTGCTGGAGTTGGAGGACAGAGCCCTCCTGGAGTCGTCGTCACAAAGGCGGCGAGCCCTGGAAGAAATTGAGACCGAATGGAGATGACCAGAGGTTGACCAGAGAAGACCGGTGTTTCAAATAAAAAAGTGCAAGTCCAAGTCCAGTCTCAAGACAAGACCGGTCGAGTCAAGTCCAAAGTCATTGATTCGCAAGTCTTTGATGGTATTGTCAAGTCATCAAAATTGTGACTCCAGTCCAAGTTATGAGAGTCGAGCTCACACCTCTGGAAACTACCAGACACAAGAATATATCCAGGGGGGTGCAACCTTCCAAGAACCCGGCCTATACGCAATCTAAGATTAGTTCACAATGCTAAATGGCTACATGTTAGCACAGTCAAAACTGGCTTTTTGTATGACTCGGGTTTTGATTAAAATTTTTCATTTATAATTTTCATGCACTGTCTCGGTTATCGGACAATATAAAACTAGTCTGTTTGCCCTGTACTAGTTCACAGGACATTTTTGTGTCCTTTTTTTGTTTATTACAAAATGTGATTAAATGACATATAGACATGTATATCCATTCACACTCACATTCATACCTATGGATGATTTAGAGTCACCAATTAACCTAACATGTATGTTTTTGGAATGTGGGAGAAAACTGGAGAAAACCCATGCACGCACGGGGAGGACATGCTAACTCCACACAAAGATGCCCAAGATCTTCCCAATCTCCTTACTGTGTGGCCTGCTAACCACTTGACCGCCGTGCAGCCCCTTAGCCATTCAGTGAAGCACAAATTTGAACGTCTTGACATTCCTCCCAATTCGTCAATCTTTCTTGGTAGTGAATTCACATTTCCCATGATAATAGAAAGTGCCAAATCTCTAATTCCTGGCTTGACTTTCATCTTAGCTTAGGTAAAAGAAGACCTCATCAAATCTCCTCTCAAGCATGTAAACAAACGTGGTTGGTTAGCAAGTTGACTTGTTCTTTCCATACATCCATTTTATTGATATGCTGCCTATCCTCACTTGTAGGAATGTAACAATTCCCATAAGTAAGCACGGTGGGACGTCCATAAAATAAAATGCACTGAGACTGATAGGCATACATGAAAATTCTTCATAAAAACTTGCTTATATTCCCTGGATATCACTGGTATTTCTCATATATTGTACAATGTTGTTTACAGCCACAAGCTAATTGCTGATGCTCTATCCATTACACATACAAATGTGTTCATTCCACCACAGGAGATATGTCATGTTACGCATACCAGTATCGGAAATTGAGAGTATGCCGATAATATAGGCATATCGGCAAAAAAGCCGATATCAGACATCCCTAATTTTTAAGCATAAAATGGCTAAATGACCGAAAATACACATTTGAGTCATTCAGAAGACTCCTTTATAAACTAGATATGTAGTATTCTATACTAGTCACAGTTATGAATGAGACAATAGCCATCGCAGGAAGCAAGGAACTCTCCCAATGCTAACATGCCAGTCTATGTTATAAGTTATTGATGTGTAAGGTCGTAAACAAGTTCTCTATTTATATACTTCATTCAGGAATCCTTCTTTGTGAAAACGATTGGGTCTGGAGCCAAATTAACCACCATAAACAAGGGATTACTAAACCTCTCACAACTGGTTCCAGACCAGTCTTATTTATAAATGGAATATTTTCGTAGATAGAGCACAGAAAACATGTTTACAAACTTCTGAGTACTCTTTTTAATTATTACAGCCTTCTAGATATGAAATAACACACCCATAATCACCTTTACACTCCTATTACCCAATATAGTAGACAAGGGGTCGTCAACACGTCAATTGTGATTGGCCGATTGACTGATTGACCCTAACCCCTAACCCTAGCCAAAACCTCTAACACTATTACACTTCGTACACTACCCCTAACCCAAACCCTCAACCCCTAACCCCAACCCCAACCCCTAACCCTAGCCCAAACCCTAACCCCTAACACTGTTACACTTTGGACACTACCCCTAACCCTAACCCTAACCCTTAACCCCTAACCCCTAACCCCTAACCCCTAACCCCTAACCCCTAACCCCTAACCCCTAACCCCTAACCCTAACCCAAACCCTCAACCCCTAACCCCACCCCCTACCCCTAACCCTAACCCTAGCCCAAACCCTAACCCCTAACACTGTTACACTTTGGACACTACCCCTAACCCTAACCCTGACCCTAACCCTAACCCTTAACCCCTAACCCCTAACCCCTAACCCCTAACCCCTAACCCCTAACTCCTAAACCCTAAACCTAACCCCTAACCCTTTCCAAAACCCTAAGCCTAACCCCTAACACTATTAAACTTGGTTTTGGCAGCAGTTGCCAAGACCTTATTCACCCATTCACCTAACATCCGGGCGGAAGGCCGTATCGACTTGGAACCAACTTCCACCTTCGAACATGAGCTTTCGATTGAGACAACCCATGACTCTACACGACTTCCGGTTCCGGAGATACAGACGTTTTTTGAAGTTCACAGCCACTTCTGGGGGATCACAGGAAGTTGGGCAACTTATGGGGGGGCTAGGACTTGGTTTCATCTTGATAGGACTTACCGTTCTTGAGTTATTTTTGTTATCATAACAGCTATCAAACCTTCTGTCATTTTGCCGTTTGATTGGTAAAATAAGAGTTAAAATACATGTATTATCACATCAGTGTTCTCCCCTCCGACGCACCTGCCATCTCCATTTTCAATGACGGCCAGCTCCTCGTCGGACATCTGACTGGACAGGCGATGTCGCGTTGAAAAGGAGATTTCACTGTTAACTTTTGCCATGTTGTTGTTCTTGTCGCTATCGTTGCTGCCAATGTGAGGAGAAAGACATCAACACAACAGTGTCACTTTACAGAAATACAGAAATCCTAGACTTCTGATCTTTAAGGCATCCGATCAATCCATGTTTATATCTCACTTTTGTGCATCAGATGATTAGATGACACATAAAATGGACCTTTACTCTTGTTAGAGGGCGCTGGGCACGTTACAATGCTACTACTGACTTCTCCAGTCCGTGTTGGAAAGAGATGTGAAGTAAATATTGATCATTGTGGTCATAGTTTGCACTGCAAGCACATGCATCCACAGTATACACAGTACTACCTAAAAATACCCCCTCCTTATGTCCTTACCGCTAAACAGGATCAGTGCTCTCTGTGTGAACGGTCAGCTCTATCTTAAAACAACTCAAAAGCTTATGGCTCGCTGCATTTGCTCGTGAGTATAGAAACCTTAAGTCCATTAGGGCGCCTCTTCGGGAGCACATAGTTAACGGTTGCAAGCTTTCCTTCACCTCGTAGCGTAGGAGTAGATTGGACCAGGAGTCACAACTCTTCGTTATGATCTATGACGCTGGTTTGTACACGAGTGCTGTGATCTTCTGGCTCCTGCCATAGTTGCTGAATCGAACCAGAGCTCACTTGGAATTTTTATAAAGTTTCAAAACACAAATAAGCCTTGATATGCTGTATTTCCTCACAATTGCTACAGCACATTTTCAATCTCATTAAATGTTATAATATTATAATTATTTTCTCGTGTACAGCTACATTTTGTTCTTGTACTAACTAAATTATTTTCGGAAAATTGTTTTTCTTTTTTCTTGTAAAATTACGACTATTCCAAGTCACTCCTGTAATTTTGCCTTTTTTCGGAATATTCTGATATCGCTTTCATAATGACGACCTTTGTCATAATATTCTGATGCCACTCTCATAATTATGACGTTTTTTCGCATATACTCGATGTCACTCTCATAATTATGTTTTTCGCATATACTTGATGTCAATCTCGTAATTATGTTATTTTTCCTCATAATATTCTATCATCACCTCGTAATTACACCTCCCCCCATACTCCGATGCCACTCTCACAATTATGTTATTTTTCTAATTATATTCTTTCGTCACCTTGTAATTATGCCTTTTTCCCTCATACACTCCGATATCACTCTTTTAATCAGATCACATATTTATTTACATTTTTTATATTATATTTCCAGTAACATTGTCATGCCACATAAATACAACTGTCGTAATGTTCCGATGCCACTCTTGTAATTACGACTTATTTCTCATAGTATTCCAATGCTAGCATCATAATTATGATTTGGTAATATTCAGATATCGCAATCAATGTTTTTCTTATAATTTTCCACTGTCACTCATGTAATTACAACTTTTCCCCCGTGATATTACAATGTGAGTCTCGGAATTACAATTTTTTTCATTATTTATTAATTACGACATATTTGTCATAATATTCCAATATCGCTCTTGTAATGAAATTTTTTTTCTTCCAACTTCCATAATATTCTAATGACTTAGTAAATATATTGTCAATCTCATATGTTTCCTGTCACATGAAACTTATGTCATTAAAACATTTTCTCATAATATTCAACATCACTCTCAAAATTATGACTTTTTCCTGTGATATTACTGCTTTTTTTCATGCCACTGTCATAATTACAACTATTTCACTGTGATACTCATACTGATTCACTCATATTATTCAAATTTTTTCCCAAATATTCCAATGTCAATTAAAACGTTTTCCCTGTAATATTCCGGTGCCTCTCTTATTCCTCAATTTATTTCTCATAGTATTCTAACACCAATCTCATAATTACAACTTTTTTCTCACAATATTCTGATATGACAATGCCCCTCTCGTAATTCCGACTCTTCTCTGATAATATTCCGATATGACTCTCGATATGACTTTAATAAGTAAAAAAAAATTGGAATATTCCAACATCACCAAATTTTTCCCATAAAATTCCGAAGTCACTCTCGTAATTTTTTTCACAATCGCAATGTCATGCTTGTTATTCAAACTTATTTCTCATAATATTCCAATATTACCCTTGTAATTACAACTTTTACTAATAATGCTGCAACTGTATTCTTCTAAAACAAATCTGTACACAAATAGACTTGAAGGTAAGTGTTGGCCCTTGCTCATAAACACACTATAACGGGACCGTACAGTAGATGGCATCATAACTGTATCATAATTCAGACAGACAAAGTTCATTTGTTGTTGTTGTTGCTTTTCTTGTGCGTACATAAAAACAACACGCAACAAGACATCATGGCCAAACTGTTGCCTAATTTGACTTGCTGATCTGCTGGAGAGCTCCGATGGTTGTAACACGTGCGCATGTAGATTACTGCTAATGCCAGGGAGTTAGCCAACCCCCCGGGCTACATTAAATGACACTGACAGAATCGGCCTGAGGTGCTTGAAGGGTGGCTAAAGGTAAACTGGAGAGCATGACATCACCACCATGCTGAGAAGTGGCTGCGAGTATGTGATGATGGTCCTCAAGTATGGAGGTTTTTTTAGAGGATGGAGGTGACTGCGGTGCTGTTTTCCTCATCTGATATCTCCCCTGAAACATAATCCTGCCTTTAACGGCAATTAAAGTTCCAAATATGTATGGGATATTACAACAAAATGGTTATAAAAAAAAAAACCTCAATCCTGCACAAAAGCATTTTGAATCACAGCGCCACAATTAATATTGTTGATAGAATTAGCTGCCGAGCAAGATTAATATAATAATGCTCTTATTTTGTTCTCGGAGATTAGCTGCTGCACTCAAGTGCAAGGACCCGCTAAGAGGCTTGCGGCAAAGGTTTTTCTATGTACCAGGACATCCTTGTCTCTCTGGAAACCAGGTATTGACATTACAAAGAAATGACAGGGAAAAATCCTTAATATTATAAAGAGACTCAATATTGAATAAAATCATGGAATCATATCACAGAAAGGCCTATTATTTTATTATTTGTTGGACATTTTGGGAGGAAAATGCCAGTTGAAAACGATTTGGGGTTGTGGGAACAATAACAGAACTTTAAAAAAAACAATTGTATCAACATTTTCTCCAGTATTGCCTTATTATTTAATTAGAGTTTGAATAAAAAGTGTCCCCCACCTGGTTGAAGTCCCGTCACGCAGACTCGGTTAGTAAGTCCACCACACATGAGACTCCCCTCCTCAGACCACCTCCGTATGAATCCATCCTCTCGTCCCAAACATTCCCCATGGGTCCCGTCTAAAAGCGTCCACAGAGGCGCCTGGCCATCGTCGGTGCGATGAGGAGCGACGAGGAGAGAGATGAGGATTGACGAGGATGAGGGAGCCTCAGCTGGCAGCTCCCAGATCAGCCGAGGGGAGGAGTCCTCCATCAGTGGACCCCCGAGACCAACTGGACGACTGCAAAGGACCAAAGGGAGACACTGAAGAGACAAAAAAGCTCAATTATGACAAAGAAATGAGGGATTTCATTTTTTTGGAACATTTTGCTAAAATGCAACTTGACAAAATTCCCAACAATCTTCATGTTTACATACATTATTCTACTTTTCTTTGTTCTTGGGGTGTTACCATTTTATTGTTGCTGTTGCAAATGTTAAAATTATGTGTGGAAAGAGGCAGGGAGTTAGTGCAGACCTGCCAACATGTACAAATTTATAGTACTCAACATGCACAGATTATCAGTTTCTCAAGTATTTCAAATTGGGGGAGGGGGGTCAAAGGGAAATGCTGAAGAGACAAAAAAGCAAAATTACAAGGGGAGAAAACATCATCATGTTAAAAGATTTCATTTTTTGGGAACATTTTTTGACAGACTTCCCTCAATCTTCATGCTACGTTTCAGTGGTAAGAGTACCTCCTTATTCTCATTAAAAAAAGTTAAAACAGGGGTGCAAAGTGCAGCCTGGGGACCTGTTTCTGAGGAGAAATAACATCATTTTAAAAATGTAAACATTAAAGAAAAAAAGGCATGGTTTTTTGCCAAACAAACAAAACAATGAAGAAAGAAAAAGTCATAATGTTACAAGAATAAAGTCAAAATTATATGGCAGCAAAGCCATAATTCTAAGAAAAACATTTACAAGAAGAGAGTTGAAATAGTCAGAAAACTGAAAAAAGCAACAGCAAAAAATTTAAAAAAACACTGTAATTTTACAAGAATAAAGTCAAAATATAAAGATTCAAACGATGAAAAAGTTGACATTTTTTTGACTAAACTCATAGTAATGTCAGGAAAAATAATGAAGAATTTTAGTAGCATAGAATTGGGAAAAAAAATTGTTTTTAAAAATAATATTATAATAATTTGGTTGTTGTAAGGTAGTGTTTCTCTCCGATTTGAAATACTAGAGAAACTGTAAACATTTATTCATTTATCTGTACTGTACAGACTGCACTTACAAATGAAAGCAGGAAAATGCAACAAATGGAGAGCATACAAACATATTCAAGAGTCAAATTGCATCTTGAGTACTATAAATTTGTACATGTTGGTAGGTCTGCATTGAAATACAAGCCTCTCGTGCTATCCCTTACATTCTCCGGGTCCCCCAGGTGGTCCTGCCCCACTAGTTGAGAAGCACTGTTGAAAGGTAAGGTTACGAATTTTATTCTTTGTATATCGTCACTTTTTCTCTAATATTACGACTTTATTTGCATCACTGTAAATGTTCCAACTTCTCATAAACTTCTTCTTAACATTTTGTCATAACATTCCAATATATTTTGTGTATTATTACTTTTTTTTTAACAATTCACTTCCGCAACAAACAAGTAAGTCAGAAGTGCAGATTGGCTATAGCGTCCAAGATACAGTATTGAGTCAAAATAAGAAATGTATGCAAAATAAGGCAAAAGAGGTAGCTTATCAGAGGGTATACAAGCAAGCATATCTGATTCATTCCAATACATTCATTTTAATATGTCGAGAGTTTTGTTTTTATATACATGCATGTGAACAACTCCCACATTCCAAAAACATGCTAGGTTAATTGGTGACTCCAAATTGTCCATATATGAATGTGAGTGTGAATGGTTGTTTGTCTATATGTGCTCTGTAATTGGCTGGCAACCAGTCCAGGAGGGTGTACCCCGCCTTTTCGCCTGAAGACAGGTGGGATAGGCTCCAGCACCCTTGCGACTCTCGTGAGGATAAGGAGTAGAAAATGAATGAACGAACTTTATTCTTGTCACAACTATTAGTGTCACAGTCATTCCTCATCATCACGATCAGTTGTTTAGCATATTGTGGCCACCCCCCCCCCCCCGTCAGGTCCAAAGAGAAATCCTTTGGCAGTATGTGGCTCTGCTGGAGCTAATCCAGGCTTAGTCCTGAGAAGCTAATTCAGCCACTTAATGCCCCCTCATGGCTGTGCTAGTTCAGGTGAAAATACAACAAAATTTTGGGGGGTGTTTGTTTTATTCTTTACTTTTTGTCTATAATATTGACACGCAAAGTTAGCAATTGCCAAATTAAGCAGCACAATCTGCACCCTGCTGGTGGTTGCAGGATATGTTACAAATCATCTCGGAAATATAACATTATATCACACTCGGAATTGTGATTTTTTTTGGTAACATTTTATGACTTTTTGTGGGAATATTCCATTATTCCTCTCTTACAACTATTTTATTAGAATATTCTGATGCCACACTTGTAATTACAACTATTGTCTCGCAATTCCCGATGTTTCGCTCATAATTTTGACATTTGTCTCGTAATATTCCGATGTCACGCTCGTAATTACAACTTTTTTGTCGTAAAATTCTGACGTCACTCTAGTAATTACCACTTTTTATCCTAATATTCTGATGCCACACTCGGAATTACAACTTTTGTCTCGTAATTCCCGATGTCCCTCTCATAATTATGATTTTTTTTCATAATTTACAATGTCACACCAGTAATGTATATTTTGGTAATATTTTGTATATTTTGTAATATTCTCTCCTAATATTCTGATGCCACCCTCATAATTACATTTTTTTTTGTGATACCAGCCTCAATTTTACTCAAAACAAAGCAAAACAATGACTTATAAGAACATGTCATTCTGCTCTAGCTAATGATTATACCCTAGATAGCACAGTCGTTGTATTGATGAAGGAGCAAGGCTAATCTATGCTTCCCACTAACCAATCACTTTCTCTCCACTCCACTCCAAACCTCATTAATTCCAGAACAGTCTCCGGGTGCGTTCATCATCCATTCAAAGCCTCATTACTCGTCTGCTGGACGCCACATGTTCTACAATGAGCATCAAACAAATTGATTTAATGAGACATAATGAAGACAGCTCAAAACGCCACAACATTAGCAGCTAAGCATGGGTAGCGCTTTATAAAAGGCTAGTAGCTAATAGACATTAGCACCTACAGCCAAGCAAAGCTAGTTAATTACGCATACATTCATTTTCTACCGCTTATCCTCACGAGGGTCGGGGGGGGGGGCTGGAGCCTATCCCAGCTGTCATCGGGCGAGAGGCAGGGTACACCCTGGACTGGTGGCCAGCCAATCACATGGCACATATAGACAAACAACCATTCAAACTCACATTCATACCTATGGACAATTGATTCAAAGAAGCAAACACATAACTAGACGCAACTATTGCACACAACTAAACAATGCTAGCCCAATGCTTTCAGCTTTATACAGCTTAATGTACAGATAGCAAAGCTAGCAGTTAACAAACTGCTAAGAAAAGCAAATACACTGTTTACTAGAGATCCACATGTAGGTAAGTGTGGCTAATTCTTAAAAAAAATTAATAGAAGCAACTTCTGTAAGTAAGACACATTCTAAAAATATAACTTTCAAATTCAAAAAGAAAAATGAAAAAAATCAGCATTAATTCTAGGAGACTAAAGTCAAAATATTAAGAAGACAAAAAGAGGAAAATTAAATCATGTTAGTAGGATAAACTTCAAATATTAAATGACATTTTTTATAGTTGTAATATTAACAAAATAAAATTGTTATTTTTGGTAGCAGATTTACAAAATATTTCCATCCTGGAAAAAATCTGGACACCTATACTCTACAGGCTAGCACCTTGCTACAAAAGCATGTACAGCTAAGCAAAGCTAGCAGCTAATAGCACCTTATTAGAGGTGAACATGCAGTATAACTGAGAAAGTACAACTACAGTGGTTACTATCAGTATTTGTAATTATTTTCTAGTAATGGATAATCTAATTAAGTACTACTTCAAATTTTACAACACTGTTACCATTACCGTATGTTACAGTTGCCATTGTTCACTATGACCAAAACCGGAAGCTAAACAGCTAATCAGCAAGAATTGTGGTTGCTCACTGTCAGGGAAACACTGCCCCTAGCGTTTTGGTACAGAAATGCAAGCCACAAGCTCAGCCCAACTAATTACTTTTTGTAAGTAGTTTGCCCAACATTAGTTAATAGAGATCTTCTTGCAACTATGTGAGACCAACAAATGACTAGAGGTTAATATGAGACTTTAGCACAGAGCTAACACAGCTAACAAATACCTTACCTATGAGGCGCTAGAGTGTTTACATCTCCACGTAGGCCACCATGCCAAACATAGATAGACAGCACATCATAGTTAGTTAAGACACACATAAGGCTAATAGGCTTGTTTAGGCTGATGGCGGAGACCTAGCCAACAATGGCCGCTAGACTTGTTTGTCAAACAACTCAAGAGGCCTGATAATCACAGTGAATCATTCCAATCACTGCTGGAAAAGTCAAGATGGAGGAACAGGTGACTCAAGGGTGTGTAATCAGACTACTTAGGATGAAAATGGAAGATGTGTGGGGGAAGCAGAGCAGTGGTCAAGTGGCGGCAAGTGCACAATGACAGTAATGGATTTGGGACAGCACTTTACTGTCAAAATTCACGCTCACAACAATGCGTGCGACTTCAAACACAGCCCTATTTTCTTTTACTTTAGCTGTTTGGTACTCTGGAACCTCGGTTAGCATCCACCTCAGTGTTTCAGTTAGCATCCAATATTTATACCTACCTACATTAAAACTATAATTGTAAAAATATATGTTTTGTGCTGGCATTTTTTTTACATTCTAGAACAGATTACTTTGATTTAGATGATTTGTTATGGGAAAAATGTATTCAATTAGCGTCCGTTTTGGTTAGAGTCTCACTTGCGGGAACAAATGAATAACACTGACACTAAGGTTCCACTGTAAATGCATTTATTGCCCATTAAGGGGCCATGTGGAACCAAGTGAGACATACAAAGCCAAAGTCAGACAAAGGGTAAGTGTATGAAAAATCTGAATTATAAGTGTTTGATTGTCAAATGTAGTTAATTAACTCTTAGCTTAGAGGAAAGCTATAGTTACTGCAGCTAGCAGCTAGCACAGCTAGCAGCTAGGTATGAAGTAATAAGCCTCAGTCATGTACTTCTACACTTCAACAACAGTTCCAACGTACATATTTCATAGTCACTTTAAGACCAATAATTGGTCATATTAGCTTGTTGGTTACATGGTCATTTAAGGAAAGGATGTTCTAAATGAATCCAAAAGCTGTTCTGAAGGTGAAAGAGCTTTTAAATGTGACATTCAGTTCAAAACCACTATTGTATCATATTAGACTATACAAGTGGACATATTGTTATGTCTGATTGTTTTTTACACACTGTTTACTCAGACTCTGGTGTGAAGCGATGATAGTTAATGTACCTGATGAGAAGTGTCGTTCACACCAATGGCATCATCCATTTGTGCTAAGGGAAGAGGCTCTTCCACTGCCTTGTTGTCAGGTTTCATGTTGATGGTCTGGTTTATTATCAATGTATTGTGGACATTGACGGCGTCCCCACAAAACACCTTAGCCAGAGTACGACTGTGTGTGTGTGTGAGATAAAGTGTTTGTGGACCCACTTCTGCTGATGAGGTGGACCAAATAATCACATCCTGCTAGAGTTGATTGTGTTTACCTTCTGTTTTTTATGTATTCCAAACACACTGTTGCTATAGCAACCCTTCAGTCTACCACAGCTTTGTTCCTCAGACCTTCAGCATGAGAAATCCACCTGACACGCCGCACCAGGAATGAAACCATTCACGTTGATAACCTTTCCATTCAATTCAAGAACAATATGTGGCTCAATGACTTGGGATCAATGGGTGTCATGTGATCCAGGGTTGGATTCTTAGTTGAGGACAGAGCGTGATATGTTGCTTTCTATGAGACACATTGTATGCTCAACATATGGATAGCCTTGTTGAACTCAGACACAACATTAGCAGAGGTGCTATGCTAGTGTGCTTGTGCTAGTGCCATTAGTAATGGGAGTGTCATTGTCACGGTTCGACCCCAGGATGCAGAGAGCAGGACCAAATGCAGGTAAATAATATTTATTCTGTGCAATAACAGCAGCAGGAGGAAAAGCAACTCAGGTAGCAGACGGACAAACGAAAATGATCCCACACCGGGAGAAGCACACACCTGAACTAAATACACCCCAAAATTAGGGACAGGTGTGGGTGACTATGGCAACTAATACAGACACGGGAAAACAGGAAGTCAAATACAAAATAAGAGCGTGCAAAACGGAAACCAAAGCCCAGACAGGAAACTCAAACTGTCACTTTGGAACCCACACAGGGCGTGACAGTCATGTCTCTGTATCACACTGCAATCATGTTTTACAGTCGTGTTTTGAACACTTTTCCATGCTGCTTATCCTCATGAGGGTCGCAGGGGTGCTGGAGCCTATCCCAGCTGGCAAGAGGCTGGGTACACCCTGGACTGGTGGCCAGCCAATCACAGGGCACAAAGAGACAAACAACCATTCCCACTCACATTCATACCTATGGACAATTTGGAGTCGCCAATTAACCTAGCATGTTTTTGGAATGTGGGAGGAAACCGGAGTACCCACGCATGCACATGCAAACTCAGAGAGCGAACCCAGATCTTCCCGATCTCCTGACTGTGTGGTCACACAAACATCACAACATCATCACAAAGTACAATTACATCTTGAAAGAAACAAACAAAAGCAGTATTATTATACATGACTCCAATATTGGATCTCATGCATTACAAGCTAAGCTCCGCACTGCATAAACATAAAAATTTTAAACTTAACTTATTTTTTCCACTATATGCTGTCATACTCGATGGAAGCTCGTTTCTGCTAATGAAAAAAAAATATCACAATGGGAAGCTGTAATGATGAGACAATAACTCATAATTATGAGATAAGAAAGTAATGGTAATGGTAATGGTAATGGTTTTATTTCACTTGAACATGCATCAGATTACAATTGAGTGCATCCCATAATCAGTTCACAGTTCCACATGTCCAAAAGGAGTAGGAAGAAGCAAAGCTTATTAAATCCTACCCCTCCATCTGGTACTTTTACAATCAGTAACTTACATTTGTTCACGTCCTGCTTTCGATAATACAGTTTAAGGTTTTGTTTTTTTTTTTTTTAATAATGCTATTGATATTAATAATAATAATAATAATGCTATTGATATTACCATACAATGACATAATGGGTACCATAGTAACTGTCAATAGAGTGATATATATAGCACATCATGACTGGTTCAAGACAAAGTTGAAATTATGAGATAAAAAGTCCGAATTGTGACAAAAAGTCAAAATGATGAGATAAAAAGTCAACATTTTGAGATAATAAAGTCAA
This sequence comes from Doryrhamphus excisus, assembly GCF_030265055.1. Classification (NCBI taxonomy): domain Eukaryota; kingdom Metazoa; phylum Chordata; class Actinopteri; order Syngnathiformes; family Syngnathidae; genus Doryrhamphus; species Doryrhamphus excisus. The sequence continues at coordinate 22,321,650 of NC_080470.1, forward strand.
AATTATAAGATAAAAAGTCAGAATTGTGACATAATCAAAATGACGAGATAAAAAGTCATAATTATGAGATGAAATGTCAAGATTTTTAGATAATAAAGTCACAATTATGAGCTAAAACGACAGAACTATGAGTGCCAGGTCATAATTATGAGATAAATAGCCCAAAATTAAGAGATCAAAAAAATTATCAGATACAACCTGCATATCGACTTTTTATGTCATAATTTGGTCTTTTTATCTCATAATTATGATTTGCATTTCATAATTTAAACATTTTGTCATAATGTCATAATTCTGACTTGTATGTCATTGTTAATACTATTGTGATCCCCCCCTTCTTTTTTTTCACACTATTGTGACTGTATTTGATCAACAAGTGTATTTTCTGATAGTCAGGCATATATATATATATATATATATATATATATATACATACGTATATATATATATGTATATGTATATATATATATATATACATATATATATATATGCCTGACTATCAGAAAATACACTTACATATATATATACATATATATATATATGTGTGTGTGTATATGTATATGTATATGTATATGTATATGTATATGTATATGTATATGTATATGTATATGTATATGTATATGTATATGTATATGTATATGTATATGTATATGTATATGTATATGTATATGTATATGTACGTATGTATTGTTTTCATAGGCTAGTATAAACAGATAGGTGCTGACACTGGCTGTTTTTAAACACCAACTGTGCCCTCTACAGGAAGTCTTGAGAACTGCTTTGAAACGCCTGCTGCCCTCGGAATGAAATGAATATGGATGGCAAGAAAAACAATTCCTTTCTAACACTGTATGGGGGCGCTGCAAGCAAGACAGACTTCTATTATCATGACTAAGCTGTTTAGTGATCACTGTATACTTCCTAGGGGCAGAAGCCATCTGAAACGCCAGTGCCGCAGAGTTTCACAAGGTTTGCCAAAGATCTCTTTGGCGTCACACTGACTGCTGTGAGTGTGTGCCTGAATACAGTGCACCAATGTGACTTCTCCTGCTCGCCTCTGGTTCTCCTGACCTCCATAGCGTCACCCCGGCTGCTTGAAGCATGTATTCGAATATAGTGCACTCTGCTGGGCCACAGCATGTGGCTGCTCCCCTCTACACTCTGGTCCTCCTGATAGTAGTGTAGTAGTAATAGTAATGTTGATTAGGAGAAATTGACAGGTATAGTTGATCAAATCATTTGTATTAATAATTCATGCGAAGTAGTAATTGTCACTTGTCACCACTGAGCATTGTCTGTGTTATTAGCAGCTCATGATGTCTCTCAGAAACATTTGCTTCCACTTTCCCCGAGGTGGTATGGCGGTATAGTCCTTTTTTCCAACTTGAAATACTCCCATAGACAATATTTCTGGTATTCATGGGCGGCAGCAAATCTTGTGACACGTCGTAATGAATCAGCTTCCACATGAGATAATGAAGCCGTGAGGCTGTGGATGGAAACTTGACCGAGAACATTCCTGAGCATTGGAAGACAACATAATATGTTGGCAGGCATCGGAAGATGTGTGCTGTCGCTCAAAACAGTGACTGCTTCCATGAGTCCATTGTACTGCAGTGACTGCAAAACAACTACATAGATATTAAAAAGTATATTCTAGTGCGAGAAAAGAAGTTTACAGCGTCATGGGACATATCTATTCCGAGTGTTGACATAGCATTCAGTCAGTGATTTAATCAGTGCAAACCAAATGTGCAAACAAATTAACTTCTGAAGACGTTTGAGATATATTAATTTAACCTAATTAACTTTGTGTGTGTGCACACGTGTGCCATGTAAATAACTTTCTACCCGCCTCCAGCAGTCTGGCCCTCACAGAAATGTAAGCCGCACCCACGTTTGTTCTTCCACCTGATTGGATGTTAATAGATGCGTTCAATGAGGCAGATTCTGTGGGAATGTTTTTTTTTTTTTATCTTGGTGGAAATTACATGAAAACAATCAGGTTAGTTGAATACTTTGAATAGGGGGCCGCATTTTACGCCTTTGAAAAGTATTTTCAAGTCATCAGACATCAAGTTTGAATCATTAAGTCTTTGATGATATTGTCGAGTCAAGTCTAAAGTCAGCGCACCACATTATTAACATTTATTCAACTTTTGGAATCTTATCTTGTACATTTTTTTACTATCACTCTGTATATTTGTTACCGGATTACTATGATTACTGTACTTACAATGAGTTAATACAGTATTTGTAGCCCGTCAATCATGCGTGTGTGTGTCATTCCAGGCTTCCATGCAAGCCAAGTGAAGTCACCACACAGCATTCCAGTCGCAGAAAGGCCGAATCAGGTTGAAGTTTTTATGCTTGATAAGGTTTGTGATTTTGTTATTTCTATTCCATATACATATTTGATACATTGTATTTTTATAGCAGTTGTTACACTGCTGCTTGTAAGCCTTGTTGTTTTGCAATAAATGTTACAGTTTGTAAAATGTGTACATTTTATTTTAATAAAGGTAGGCTATAAAACATTGAAATCAAGTACAAATGTATGTGCCTTACTTTATGGCAGGAAATATGTATTATGAACAATTTCAATATATCATCTCCTGCCTACAGAACCCATCAAGCTAGGTTTTTTAGGGGTAAGACGACGGGAACGAGGGAAGTGAATTGCATGACTCAAGTCCACACTTCTGCAATGCTGGTCTGAAAGCTGCATAAACCCCTCCACAGTGCATGCCAGCTCCTGACCAGCAATGGAGCCAAGAAGACAGAGATGAAGACACCTCACTTTCCTGGTGAAACACACACAGATGTCCAAAGTTATAGGTATAAAATAAACGTTGAAAAATAGGTATTAAAAAGGCATAATATAACTGTAAAATGATAACATGTTGATAGAACTAATACAAATATGTGTAACTTTTTTATTGTATATTATTTTTTAGTTAGCAATATCAACAGCCCTGACGTAAATAGACAAATACATAGATAAGACAAAAAATGTGGACAATAATATAATTTGTGGGACAATAAACATTTCACAACACAACAAATCAAACCATTACCATTGCTGGAGCCCTGTAGTCATGAAATAGCCCACTTATAGTCACCTTATTCTTTATTTCTCAACTGTAATGCGCAGATTACAGTTCACTGCATGAACACAAGGCGCATGGCTTTAAACATTGACAAGCTAGCAAGCTAACGAGTTAGCCTCCAATTTATTTACTGTATTCTAACTGAAAGGGTGTAAAACCGAGTGAGAAAGACAAGACAAAAACTTACCCACTTCCACACTAAATGGGAGGATAACATCTTTTCATGGCTGACTCCATGCAGTGTAACAGTAATCTAATGCCATGTCTCAATAATGGAACATTACAGAATACTAGAATACTACATACTGTATATCTTAGATATTTTTTTAGCTATTAATAGTCAACCACCAAACAGCGACCATTTTTAATTAATACATTTTTTACAACTACAGTTGAGAAGGGGAGCGATAATTCGCCCACGATACTGCATGAGTGACACATGGCACTGCTGAAACAACTATTTCAGATGTTTGGAGAGTACTGTATATGTGTGTACATGTATGTATATAATCACGTGTATGTGTTATGGTCAGTATTCAGGGGCCACAAGGTCCATCTTTCTTCATGCATGTGTTTACAGATGGATAAGATGTGTTGATATAAAGATTAGATATTGTTAGCAACACTTCTTTACACACTCAAACTCCTTTTCAGACAAAAAGTGATCTTTGCCAGTGCCAAAAAAACAGACAAAGACAAGAAACTTTTTATTAGAACAATGCAACCAAGTTATATATATATTTTTAAAAGCCAACTTTGACAGTGTTTTGAATTACATTTGCAGAAAAGAAGCCAACCTTTGTCCCCACTTATCAATTAGTTAAGCATGAGTATTATCTTTACAGTGACAACACTGTTTGTTGAAGTTCATTGTGTTGCACAGAGCAAAACCCTGACAACTATACATTAACCAGATGGCTATATAGAGAGGTTTTATATGTCACATAATAATGCTCAAATAGTCCAAACAACAACAGCACGGCCTATCAAAGGTAACCCCCGAGTGACTACAGGTATAAATATTTAACTGCTAGTTTCATTTTTCCTTTCCTTTCATGTCATTTGCTTAAACCTCATTGCACGTTCAGTGCAATAAAAGCACCCGTGGGAAGGCCGTTTATGATATCCCAAGTGTTTGTGAATCTGACTGCGAGGTTTTTGTGGTCATAAACATCTTATAAGTGCCTCCTTTTGCAGTTGCATGGAGCCAAAGCAGCAAATAGTCTGTAAAAATGTCGCAAAACTACATATTTTCTTTACTGTCAATATGTTTTGCTACATTTTTAGACAGTGTCCTCATGTAAACACCGTCCTCACAGGCCAAACTTCTGGTCTGGTGTTTTGTGTTGCTATAGATATTGCCAACAAAACATTGAAACATGAAACCGCCACTTATATTACGACGTGCCACACTTTCTTTCGCCGTGTCTACTGTGGACACTCTTTCTTGGCCTTTCCTTTCATTGTTTGACTCATTCATGGCCAAACAACCTACTCATGATTTTCACTGATTGGGTTCGTTTTTTTAGGGGTTACTGTTCCTTTAAGGTGTGGCAGTCAAGTGTAACGGTTAACGTAAAGTGTGGAGGTGAACTAAAGCATCGTACACGTTAAGCATTGTACACGTTGTGTTTCTTGTCTAGTGCACAGCCGAACAAGGGTGTCTTTTTTGGCTTAATCGGCGCCGCCGGTGTTTCTGCCCGCCCCGGGGGAAAGAACGGTGGCTGCAGTCGTTTGACGACTCGGGACACACCCGACTTGCCTGACGCTAGGAAGTGCGCACTGCTGCGCCATTGTCTTGGTCTGGAAGGCCAGCGGAGCCTGCGCTTTGCCTGCGCTTTGCCTGCGCTTTGCCTGCGCTTTGCCTGCGCTTCGCCTGCGCTTCGCCTGCGCTTCGCCTGCGCTTCGCCTGCGCTTCGCTGCGGCCCGAATAGACCAGGTCAGGCCCCCCGCACCTTTCACGGGCTGTTTTGTCACAAAGTTGTTACTGTGCCAAGCTGAACATGTGGTCTCCTATCCTGGTGCGCCGCCACGCCCAACTTGGCGCAGTCCAGTCTACCAAATTACCAAATTGGCTGCACACAGTGGTGCACTGGACCAAATTACCACTGCATGGGCTAGGCCACACTCTACCATCCTGCGCCACCTTGCTCTGCGCCACAAAATTAGAGCCCCTTATGTTCATACATGAGTGTGTGGGCTGTTAGGGGTTACTGTTCCTTTAACATTTGGAGGTCAGGTTTAACAGTTAACATAAAGTGTGGAGGTTGGCCTGGCCACATGGAAGAGTTTGGGAACAGCAACTCAGCCACCAATGGTAGGCCATGTAAACTGATGGAGATGGGTCAGCGGATGCTGAGGTGCCTAATGCAAAGAGGTCACCGACTTCCTGCACAATCAATTGCTAAAGAGCTCCAAACTTCATGTGGCCTTCAGATTAGCCCAAGTACAGTACACAGAGAGCTTCATGGAATGGGTTTCCATGGCCGAGCAGCTTCATCCAAGCCATACATCACCATACATCACCTTTGCAATGCAAAGCACCGGATGCCGTGGTGTAAAGCATGCCGCCACTGGACTATAGAGCAAAGGAGACTTGCTCTCTGGAGTGATGAATCACGCTTTTCCATCTGGCAATCTGATTGACAAGTCTTGGTTTGGAGGTTGCCAGGAGAACTGTACATTTGGGACTACATTATACATAACCTAAGCAATAACTTACTGGTGATAGTCAATGATATTGCTTAATATGACATTATAATTTGCATTAATCAATAATTATCGTAATATTTTTAAAATCAATTGTTGATGACTTCAAAGATGTGTAAGTCTTTGTTTTTTTTCTGTGATTTTTTTATCTTTGTCATCCAGATGGTGTCATTTTCAATATGTCCAGTTCTTTGATGTCTTTGATAACAAAGTGTTTTGGTTTCTTTTGGTCTTCGATTTAGGCCTTTAGTCTTCTCCTTTTTTAAGTCACGTGCTTTCTTGGGGATGCTGGCATTGCAGGTGTAGTGTTGTTATTCCTGCCAGATATCAGAATGCAGGTGTAGATGTTGTTGACGTCCGCATCCACCCGCTTTGATTGCAGAAAGTTGCCCAAATATCAGCTGCCCCGGGCACAAGACCTGAGTTTAATATAACATTCATTATACTTATCCTCACAAGGGTCGTGGGGGTGCTGGAGCCTATTCCAGCTGTCTTCGGGCGAGAGGCGGGGCACACCCTGGACTAGTGGCCAGCCAATCACAGGGCACATATAGACAAACAACCATTCACACTCACATTCATACCTATGGACAATTTGGAGTCTCCAATTAACCTAGCATGTTTTTGGAATGTGGGAGGAAACCGGAGTACCTGGAGAATACGCAAACTCCACACAGAGATGGCGTGGAATTGAACTTGGGTCTCCTAGCTGTGAGGCTAGTGCGCTAACCACTCCTCCGCCGTACAGCCTTTAATATAACAATCTTTTTTATGTGTGTGCACTGCTCCAAATCAACAATCTTCCCCATCATTTGTGATCCTTTTTGTGATTTTGTTTTTTTTAAACAACTTTTCTTATCTTTTTACAGATTGACACAATATTTCCTTTGCATACATGTTGTCATTTAAATGTTTTTTGCTTCCCGTATAAAGAAAATAAACTTAAAAAGATAAGATATGGATAAGCAAAAAAAACATATTTTCAGGAAAATAAAGAAAAATGTGATGCATAAATATATTGAAATGTGAATAAATTGTTTAAAAGTACAATATATATAATATGTAATCAATTTAAAAAAAGTTAATAATGTGATCTGTTACTGATTGATATTTTGGCGAAAAGGGGCTATTGATATTGTAGTTGTCTTTCGTTTGTAAGTTTGCTTACAAAATATCCGTACAGCCACACATGGGAGGTTTTACTGAAAAAGTATGAATGAATCGGGCTGTATTGACTATCATACGGTGTATTGCGGTTTGTCCTCCCGAGCAGCAGGGAGCAGCACACGCCACCGTGTTGCGATGACAGGACGCGTCTACCCTTTGATACGTCACTCATGCAATAGAAGAAGAGACGGCGCACACAGAGAGGAGAGGCTAATGTTCAAAGCTGCTGTTGCTCCAAGAGTTAGCAGCTCAGTCCACTACGTAGCCTTGGGTCCACGGCTATGCTCGAGGCAACCGGTGGAGCTTCACACGGGCAGCTCCTCTCGCTCGCACTGTGCTTTCTCCTATAAGCGAACGAGCTGCGGGCATGGCGATCCAGGAGAGAGCCCACAGGACTTCTCGCCATATTTTACACGCGAGATCGCCGCGTCTGGGATTGTTGAGGATGTTATTTATTGTTTTTATCCACATGACCCGGGCGAGTAAACAAGGTTAGTGACTCACTGGCTAACTTTTGAGTGTCAATTTTTGTGACCGAAGTGTTTTATTTGTGTCAAATCGCAGCTAGGCGCTGGCTAACACACATTTAACTTTGTGTTTACGTTGCACTATGGCGTCAGTAGCTTTGGACGGTGACGTTAGCCGACGTCGCTAGCGGGTTGGGTTGTGTTGTCATGCCAGGCTACGTGATGCTAACATGCTAACAAGCATCATGGCCACCTTCAGACTTGTCTTCATTTCTTATTGAATGGCTGACGCCGAGAAGAAGTAGTCAGGTGGCGCTAGTTTGTGTAAACGTGGCCCAACGTTGTGATTTTGACCCCTGGGGATGGTTCCCAGCTTGAGAAAGGGGGGGTTGGAGTGTTGGACAAGTGACAGCCGTGTGTCATTTCTGTGCTGGCTCGGGTGTCCGCCTGTCAGGTCACGGTGATCCACGGCCAGCTGCCGTCCGCGCCCGAGATAAGCTCTGTTTGTGTCAACTCTGGAAGCTGGCTACGGTTTTCCCGGGAAATGTGGTTTGAAAGAATCGAAAGCAAAGAAAATGTGGCCTTTCATTTTGTTTTGTGTTGCAATGACGCAAGCTTAGAATATGGCACGTGATGAGTGCTAATTGCCTCTCACACTCAGGAGCATGAAACCCACCTAACTGTTCCACTTGATTCTATTGGATGCGTTTTTTTTTATACCTCCACCTCACTACTCTTTGATATGCTTTGACAGTTTCAACAAATCAGACCCGCCAACTTGTGCATATTCTGCATACTGCACTCTTTTTGCGGTCTGTTACTGCGATTTACTGCTATTTACCTCTGCAAACGCCTTTGCCTCCTATTCCTCCTAACATTTGCAATAAAAAAATGACTGTTTGGCATCTATTAACTCCATCTGCAATCATGCCCAGGGCTTCTCGCTTTCATTACCCTTGTTCATGCTATGAAGAACACTTAACAGTCAATGAGAGTCGAATCTCAACCCTGATGGGCCATTTGTCATTGGCCTTGGCACATTGTAGAAATTAAACGTATAACACAAAAGGGCAAGTAATAATTAGGGCTGCAACTATCTCAATGTTTCAGTAATCAAGTAGTCTAGGGAATTTTTTTTCTCGATTCAAGCAATACATTCACAAGACAAAATAAAACATTTCACTAAATAATGAACGTCCAATTGTTTACTTTATCTTTTTTAGATAATCAAGGTTTTATTTCTTAAATGGACATTGTGTATAGTGTATCTGATGGTTATATCTAGGGCTATAATCTGTATACACTGTATGCAGTTTGACTGCATGCAGAAGAAACACTTTTTGGGGAGGTCAACAAAGATTCAATTTAAATGGAATGGTATGGTAGAAATGTTTTGGAAAAGGTGGAAGAAAATATAACAATATCAGTAGCCACGTTTACGTGAGGAGTTTTTCCTTTTTCCGAATGGAATCTTTCCAAAAACAATGGTATACATGGAAAGGAATATTCCAATCTCCTGTATATAAATAAACTATAAATAAACAGAATTTTCAATGTGGCATGTGCAGTAAAACGTAAACATCAACATCACGTGTTTCTTTCACTTGTTGGAATAACTCTGTATTGCCGTTTTTTCTGTTCATCCAGTCTTGAAATTTAGTTTGCATCAAAAACAAACGTTCCGCAGCAGTCCAGTGTTGATTGCTCGCCTCCATTTTTACAACTGAAGAACGTCTGGAGCTGCGTGTTACGTCATATCTGAACATGCGCTGAAAGAACGCACCCGGGATAAATTTAAACAGGAAAAGATCAAATTCAATCTTGCTAATATTTTATAATTAAACGCGGGACATGTTTTATATATATATTTTCTTTTTAAAGAAAAACTGGACTTGTGAATAAAGTATAGAAGGGTTTAGATTCTGTTCCACAGATGGCGGTAATGCACACCATGTCCTTGGTTTGGTTTGAGTTGTTTGTTGCCTGCTGATTTAGATCAGGGGAACATGCTGGATGGTCCAAAAGAGTGATCCTTTGTCAGGCAGACATTGTGATCTGCAGTGTTGTCTCGTCCTCATTACCACACAGACGTGGACCTGCCCCCTGCAACATCTCCGCATAGCCAGTTGCCGTTTGACGCCCCTGCACAACCTGAAGCTCCATTGAAGGATTATAGTGGTGCCCTCTCTCCACTGTGCTATGTGGAAAACATCTCAGGTTGGATGTGCTTGTTATGCCAGTAAACATTGGAAGCCATCGTCAAGGTCATATATGTATGATGTAACCGTCAAGGTCATATTTTTCTTCTCAGAGAATAAAACTTTCTTTCATCTTTTCAGTGACCCGTGTTTGGTGTTCTCGTACAAAAATCCAAACAGGCAATTTTGTGGAGTTTTTATTTTTGTGAATGACTCTTGGAGATGAATAAATTATATCTGTTGGAGACGAGGCCTTTGAAGACAGTTTTTTTTTCTTAGAAGCCGTCTTCGGTAGATGGTGTGTGATGGTGTATTGGACCGCACTTGGCACCAGTAGCAACTATCATTTGGGCTGATGGATGGTCCCGTGTCTTGACGGACAGCCAATGGTATCCTCCGGCTCAGGGCCGGTGACATTCTTTCGAAAAGGTCTACCACTGGACTTTTTTGATCCATAACCCTCAGGATGGCGGCACGGTGGTCTATTGGTTAGCGCGCAGACCTCACAGCTAGGAGACCAGGGTTCAATTCCACCCTCGGGCATCTCTGTGTGGATTTTGCATGTTCTCCCCGTGCATGCATGGGTTTTCTCCGGGTACTCCGGTTTCCTCCCACATTCCAAAAACATGCTAGGTTAATTGGCCACTCCAAATTGTCCCTGTGATTGGCTGGCGACCAGTCCAGGGTGTACCCCGCCTCACGCCTGAAGACAGCTGGGATAGGCTCCAGCACCCCCGCGACCCTCGTGAGGAAAAGCGGAAGAAAATGAATGAATGAATGAATGAATGAATGAATGAACCCTCAGGATGTTCGAACAAGTTTGAAATGACTGTCTGACTGTGTCCAACCTCAGCAACAATGGTGGGCGACAAGAGGCCTTGTTATACAGGTCAACAACCCCACCACCTGCATACAGCGAAAGACCTTTTGCTATCTTTGCTATCGAGATCATGACTGTGTGAATACCTGATAGAAAATGACATTCAATTCACATTTTTGCCCAAGTTTTGACGTTTTAAAGGCTGTGCTCTTAAACTTTTGATTTCACGTCAATGCTTGTTTGGATAAATTGATTATACATTTTTGTTTCGTCTGACATTTTAAGCTTGAAACACCTTAAGATTCAAGTATGTCACACGTATATGTTTCAGATCATCAAATTGAAATATTCGTCAATGACGACTCAACTGAACACAAAATGCAGTTTTTACACGAAACACTGTTATTAATGGTAATGGTTTAATTTCATTTGAACATGCATCAGATTACAATTGAGTGCATCCCATAATCAGTTCCCAGTTCCACATGTCCAAAAGGAGTAGGAAGAAGCGAAGCTTATTAAATCCTACCCCTCCATCTGGTACTTTTTCAATCAGTAACTGTTACATTTGTTCACTTCCTGCCTTCTTAATATAATTGAAGATTTTAGTTTTTTTAAATTAATTTTTGTTGGAAAATGTGTTATTTTTTTATTTTTTGTCACGTACTGAAGTACGAGGTGATATGACCATACAATGACATAATGGGTACAATAGTAACTGTCAATATAGTCATATATATATATATATATATATATATATATATATATATATATATATATATATATATATATATATATATATATAGCACATCATGACTGGTTCAAGACTCTTCATCCTTGTATTTAGCAAACATCAACTGCTGTAAAGCAGAAAAAAACATTCAAACCTACGTGGCTCTATGTGGAAAAAGTGATCACCTCCTTCCCTTAAAAAGTTTTATAAAAAAAAAACAACTGCATTTTGTGTTCAGTTATATTGAAAATATTAGTCAAATCTTAAGACCAGTTGAAAAATTGCTACACTATGCATTTTGCACATTTTGACCTTTTTAATGAGATTTTAAGTAGAGCTGCAATATGCAAAAGCAAGAAGTGGGAGTTTACATTCTCATTTTCTATCAGACATTCACACTGTCATGCCCTCCTGATGGCTAAAGCTAAGAAGCTTTCTCTTCTTGAACGTGGACGGATCATGGAGCTGCATTAGCAAGGCCTCTGGCAGCGTGCCATTGCTGCTGAGGTTGGCCGCAGTAAGACATAAGGCAGTCATTCTACATTTTTGGAAAGATCCTGAGCATTACTGAACAAAAAAGTCAAGTAGTAGACCCCATAAAATGACACCTGTGCGGAGCGGAGGATCCGATGGGCTGTCCATCAGGATACATGGCAGTCCTGGACCCAAATGAAGGTCCTTACTGGTGCCGACTGCAGCACAATAACCATCAGAGGGCATTGCGGGAAAAGGAGACCTGGTCTCCTTCAACGCCACAAAGCTGCCCGTTTAGACTTAGTCAGGGAGCATCAAACATGGGACATTGAAAAGTGGAAAAAAATTGTATTCTCTGATGAGGGAAAAAATGGAACCTTGGCGGTCCAGATGGCTTCCAATGTTACTGGCATGACAAGGAGATCCCAGCTGAGATGTTTTCTACCCGGCACAGTGGAGGGGGGTCCATCATGATCTGGGGTGCTTTTTCATTTAGTGGAACACCAAGGCTTCAGGTGGTGCAGGGTCGTCAAATGGCAGTCGGTTACGTGCAGATGTTGCAGCGAGCATCCCTCATGACTGAGGGCCCTGGTCTGTGTGGTAGAAGCTGGGTTCTTCAACAGGATAACATCACTCTTTTGGACCATCCCGCATGTTCCCCTGATCTAAATCCTATAGAGAACATTTGGGGATGGATGGAAAGGGAAGTTTATGAAAATGGCCTCCTGGAAACACTGGCATCAAGCATGCCCAGACCAATTTTTGAAGTGATGAACAACAACGGTGGAGCTACTCATTACCGAGTCCTACTGAGACATTTTTTATTCTGGTTCGGAGAGTTTTTGTCATTTTTTTGAGTGGCCTCAAAATGGCCTATTTCACTTTAATTGTTGTTTTCAATAAATGACTTATTCCTAAGTACTTTTTGTCCCACTCCCCCTATTTGCTTTGTCATATTATAGCTCTACTTGAAAAATCTGCAAAAGTTAAATTCTAGCTATTTTTCAACTGGTCTTAAACTAGACAGCTCTTTGGTCATCAGACCTGTGTGACTCCAGAATGGTATTTTTGGTGACTTTCTAAATGAAGCTTGTGTAAAATTGAATTTGTAAAGGTTCCACTGTATGTCGTCTTGCAGAACTGGAGTGATTATTCAAATTGAGTTTGAATCCTGACAAGCTTGTATTGTTTAGTGCCGACTCTTTCTGTCATATGCTGCGACAGGCTGCAAATGAGTGAGTCGCAGTGTCTCTTGCATGCATGTGATATCCTTACAAACCCCAGATCGGTGTCAGGCACTCGTAAGTCGTCTTCGTCGTCGCCGCCACGTGTGATGTTTGCACGGAGGGATTATTTGAAGCTCTTCTAAGACTCTTTGAATGACACTACTGCTCTCTGAAAGCCTTCACAAGCTAATGAACGTATCCGTTGTATTTGTTAGCTTGTGTCGCATGGCGTAATTTGATTTTGGTGGTGTCGGGTGAAGCGAGTGAAAGGCTTGTTACCATTTCATGTGTCATTTGCAAAACGGCCAGAAAGTCAAATTGTTGGGTGCAAAGATCATTCTGTAGGCTTGACGTGTGTTTCCCACAGGACTACAATCTACTGATGGTGGTGGGGGTTTTTTTTATGTCACAAAAAACACTGAGCATCCTATGTAAGCTTTGAGATGGGGTTCAGTGGACCGAGCCACGCCTACTTCTAGTTGAGAAGAGTAATAACGTTTGTCAATTGCCACGTATACATGGACCCAAATATTCCAATTGCATTCAGTTTATTTGCTCAAACGGAAAGAATGTAACCTTTGTATACACCTCATTCCGAAATAAAAGTGCCAATCCAAATGAACATATAATCGGATTCACAGGGGTAGAATATTCCTTTCCCCAATCCAATTGAGCTATCTAGTACCCGCTCAAACGGAAACTTGTCAGGGTGCGTTCTTCTCCATCATGTTTTTCTTCTTCTGTTCTGTTCTTTATTGGCGGTTGGCAAGCAGCTTTCGTGTGCATTACCGCCATCTGTGGAACAGAATCTAAACACTTCTATACATTATTCAGTCCAGTTTTATTAAAAAAGATAATATATATATATATATATATATATATATATATATATATATATATATATATATATATAAAACATGTCCCGAGTTTAATTATAAAATATTAGCTAGATTGAATTTGATATCGGTATGTTAAAATGCAGTCAAATAAATCTGATTATTAGCAATAACCTGGTAGCACACAGCTACCAGTTTTTAAGAACCAGAATATTACACCTGGGTTACTCCTTTTTCTACCCCGAATATTGGGTCATATTCCGATGAAATGGAACAGTAATTTGTGTTCTGCATATGTTCTATTTTGAAAGGAACCTTGTGTTTTTGTCCGGAAACTCTTTGTAAACATGGTCAAATGCAATTTGGAGCGACAAGGAAATAAGCAACCCCGTTAGTATGGTGACAGACGGGAACATTGTCTTTTATAGACTGTAGAAAGTACAGCGATAGCGAAATCTATCAGAGCGTGAGCAAGAAGTTTGTATGAACGTAACTTCAAAACTTCAAAAAAAAAAAAACTTAACTTCATCCAAAGATTCCAGGGAGCTCTGGTGGAAGCCGGTAGCATGGATATGGATGCTATAACTCTGGCTCTCTTTCCTATTTCTTCACATTCTTGCCTTCTATTAATGAAGAAGGTGAGGCAAAATAGTGTCAAGTACTGGTAAACAAAGACGGCTGCTACCGGCTGGTTGTTCATTATCTGCGGTGCCGCTGTTCTTGGCTATAGGAAGAAGTAGCGGAAATTACATTTTCTGTGCCTTTTCTATTTTTTTTTTTTTTTTTTTACATCACACAAGTTATTCCAAATGTTTCAGAAACCAGAATAATGATCTTGACCTGAATATCTACTAATGCAAACATAGTTAATGTCCTTAAGTTGGCAACACTGATCCCCTCCAGCTACATCATCTTATTTATCCCCTGGCAGGCAAGGAGTGTTGTAGACGAATGTGTCAGGAAATGCATGAAATTTAATCTGCTTTCACACCTAAATTTAGCTTTAGCTCATCTGCATCACTTTACATGTTCATATACTTTGTCAGTCCTTCCTCCCTGTTCCGTTTTCACACGATAAAGCCTTCAAGGGGACCTATTATGATCATTTTTCGGCCCTTTGTATTGAGTTGTGGACTCCTATAGCAGCTACACACGATACCAGCACACAGAGCTTTATAGTTCTTCCAGAATCTGCACCTATTCAGCTGTATTTCTTTGGATTTTTCTTCAATAGCTAAAAAGCTAAAAATGTAAACAACTTGGAAGAGACTATACTAAAAATATAGCCTCTATCACCTGTCATTGTGTCTCTTGTAAGGCTCTTCTAAAATAAATATTGAGTTATTATCATCAGTAGGCCTGCCACAGTAACGGATTTTGCCAGATGATAATATTGAGTACACTGTATCAAAAGCAAAAAGAATTTCTCAAGCAAATTTAACTTTGTAATTGGAATGTCAAGACCTTTTCAATAAACTAAACAGCATAATAAACGAAGACAAAAAACCCAATAAAAATCAAATGTAATCTATTTTAGCAAAAATTGGGCTGAAATAAAAATTATAACAAAAACAATGCTAAATAATAATAATTGTCATATGTCCTACTTTTCTTCTGCCGTGCTGATGAGTTCTCTCTGTCGTTCACAGCGTTCATTCAGTCGGACACAATATTAGAAGTTCTACATTTCGGTGATGGAGGCCTTTTACAGGTAAGCCCACAAGTACACAGGTCATGTAATGATCAGTTGGATGTGTGTTGTGGAGGTAGTTTCCTAAAGCAGGGCTCTACGTTAAAAACAAAAATGACTTGCCCATGGGGAATCCTTAAGGTGAGAACTACTTGCCCGAACTTGCCCCATGTAAAATGAAAAGACTGCCATAATGATATCATATATCAATATATGCTGATAATTCATCAGATAATAGTACTAATGCATTGTATTTGGAGGAAAGTCTGAAAATTTGTGGAGATGTATGTTAACATGGCAAGCCATGCTACCTTACACATGGTAGTCGTAGTAAGCAGTGATATTTATAAGTTGTGCACCACAATGAAACATTTGACACATTTGTGTACTAGTAAAGTGTTTTTAATCCAGAAAAAAATGCTCAATGGTCAAACAATAATTTGTGAAGCAAAGGTGAGAAAAATACACAGAGAAATGAAACCGCTAGGTTTTGTAGCTTGTGCAAAATCAGCACTTGGTATTGGATCTAATGGGTGGTGTTTCATTGTGACCACTTCAAATTGTCACAGCAATGTGATTCACTCACCTTTGCCATCGTTTGATTTGCTGCCGCTAATAAAATACTTGTTTAGGAGGCACTGGTTCATCACTTTTTGCTGTTTTCCTTCAGAAGTTGTTGAAGAATTAGACGATGTTGGCAGGGACGCCATGATAGATGTTTTCCTAGTAAAACGATCGCTGATTGGTTGATCGCGAACAAGAACGGGTGTGGGTAAAACGCTGATTGTGGATTACGGACCGCGGTCTAAATAAACGATTCTGATTGGTCCATTTCAAGATTTGCAAGGATTGGTTTGCAAATTACCACCGGAATTACGCAGTCCGTGTTTTACCAACACCCAACAAGAACCGCTTTAAAAAAAAAACTCTTGGCAGTACGGCATGCTAAAGTGCACTTGCCCGACGGGAATATTAATGATTGGATTTACTTGCCCGAATTTTGTTTTAACTTGCCCCGGGCCATCGGTACATCGTTATTGTCGAGCCCTGTAAAGGTAGATTGTGAACAATGGCACAAACATACGATATGATGTGTAACGTGTATATGGTCATTTGATCACCTTTTACTGACTGCACTGATCTGTTCTTCTTGCAGGCTGACTCTGACATCGATTTTAGTTTATATCATCAACAAAGGTAAGCTTTCCACCAATCGCTTGGATCACTGGTGTCCAAAGTGTAGCCTGCGGGATACTTGCCGCCCGGCTGCACATTCTAAACACACAAGCAAGCAAACATTTGGGGATAAATGGCCATTGTCTAATTTGCATAATTGGACACATGCAAAACTTTGTCCGGAGTGCAGATTTTCACAGACTGCAGTGTTTGTGTTTGGACAGGTAAAACTGAGCTTTTTGCTTGGTGCCATAAAAAATGTGCCACATTATCTTGTGTTGTTAAACTTGGAAAAACAGCGGATATCAATGCGGTATCAGCAGGGATCGTACATACATATATTACTTGTTCAGTAGCGTGAAATATTGGAAAAGGCTTGATCATTATAGTCAGCTACAGTAGGTAAGAGGAAAAACTCTACTTGTTAATGCATCTAGTGTACAGTTTTATCCACAAGAGGCATAATGTAGCGAGGCTTGAGGTACTCAATGAAGCTTTTTAACCCGACATTAGTCACCACCGATTGGGCCTGGTGCTTTTCTTTTACAGCCAGTGACTTCCGGAGTAGGAGTTTTTTTTCCTTTTTTTCTTCTTTTTTTATAAAGGAACTTAAAATTAAATGTATTATTAAAAGCAGGGGTGTCCAAAGGGCCCGGGGTCCATGTGTGGCCCTTTGCTTCATTGTCATTGGCTCGAGGCACATTGTTTTTTTTTGTTTTTGTTATGCAAATATGGAGTGGCCGGACCGGAGCAAGAAGAAACGAAGAAGAGAAACTGGGGTGGGGGGTACAGTAGAGAGACAGAGACAAAAACAGCAGCAGCAACAATTCCCATAACAACAACAGTGACAAACAGTGACTGCATCAGTTCAATGTTAATGATGGCTAAGGGTCACAATGGAGATGATATCACTGAAATCAAACAGTCCAACTTACCAGTGGCAATAGTAACAATGAAGACATGAACCGTGATAGTAAACAGAATTACAGCCATACAGTTGCAGTAATTAAAATCTCACTGCTTGACATCATAATTACTGTAATAATAGCATACCAATAGCATAAAGACATCAAGGATAAGACGGTAGATAGTGTAGAGAAGCACCCATGTGCTGTGAGTGCGCCTATGAATTTGTGTACTTCTGTTGGTGTGCATATTCATATATGTGTGCGTAAGTGTGTTCATATGTGTGAATGTGTAATTGTCACACAGGGACTGCCTTCTACCACCCAGTAAATTCCGCTCACGAGTTTCTCACGCATCATCCTTCAAATGCACGATGACTGTGGTATTAAACTTCCCTGGTTCTGTGCCACCTCTGGAAATTTCTACGTAACACCTTTTGCGAGCAGCTGAAAAAAAAAAAAAAACACAGCCTCACGGCTTACATCGTACTCCTTGCCAAAAATGCTAGCACACGCTTTTGTGATCACACGAGTTTATAGCATGCTGATTAGAAGTGAAGGACAGATGTGCTGGTGCGGAGTCTGGAATGGACTACTTGTATTGGAGTGACAATATCGGAGATTTTAGGCCAATATAATAAAAAAAAAAAAATTTGTCACCACTGTTATTTAATGACATAAGAAATTAGTGATTTTTCATTGGGGGACATATTTGAGAGTGACTTATCTTTATTTATTTGCAAAGCATATGCATATTAATGAAACATTTCTTGTAATGTCTAGTTTTCATCTGTAGTCCCTAGTCCTCAACCCAAAGTATATGTTATATAATAATTGGAGCACAATGAACACGCTCGGAAGAAAAAAAAATAAAATAAAAAATCCATGATTAGGGGTGTCAAAAGATGTGACAAGAATTTTCAGTCAGAAAAACATGGGCACTTGGCCTGGGACGATAATAAAAAATAATATGTAAAAAATATATAAATTGCCATGTGCACGCGTGTCTGTTTTCCTCGTCTTGCCTCCAAACAGGCAAGGTTTCAACCCCTCGATGCGTGGACCTCGTGGACTACCTCGTGGGTCACATGTCATCTATTCCTGTGTCATGAATAGGAGTACAAAATTAAGTGACAATTACATTAAACACGGCAACAAGCTAATCCAGGCATCATGCTAGTGATCCACCTGCATTCCTGCTGTCATCGCCAAATAGAAGAACCTCTCCTGATATGTCCTTCTCATCCTCCTTATTTTAATGTACTCCCATCTTTTCAGATCACTTTAAGAACGAAGATTAAAACAGAGAAATATGGGCAATCACAGCTAAAGCTGGCTTAAATTTATTCAGCGAGTGCCTCGTTTTATTTTTTTCTCTCTCTGAAATTCATGAGATGAGAGAAGCCTAATATATCCTCCATATTGGATGCCGCGGCTGTTTGTGGTTCGCTGAAAGATGTGAAGTCATTAGTTGGCATCATACTTTCAACTGCTGTCAGGTTGAGTTCACATTATGCATGACATCTTTGATCTGACATCAGATGTAATGGGACAATTAATACAAAAATGTACATGCTGATTCAGACGGTTACATGAAATAGTGGGTGCTGTGATTGTTTATTGCATTGAAATGTGCCTGACATGCTGAAAAACCTGCCTGTGAGGTTTTAGTGACTTGTGTGTGCACTCTGCGCCTGTCAGCCAATTTACCACTGCGCTGGGTGTGCTTGGCCTGCGCCAAGAATAGACCAGGTCGATGCACACATTTTGACTGCGTTAAGTTGAAATTGTGTATTTGAATATGTGGCCCTCAATGGCAAAACTGGAAAAGGGGGGAACAAAATACTGGCTTAAATGACATATCATCACCTCACTCTCAACGCTGATTTGTGCAGTTCTTTGTGTTCCTCGGGTGCTTTAATAGTTTTTACACACAGACCAGAACATTGTGTCTGCACCCCTGTCCCGTTGCTTCCTGTGTGTTTTGTCTGCGAGGGTTTGGCCTTGACTGTTTGCACAGTGTGTTCTGATCCCTAAGGGGTTATCTCGCTGAGGCCGAGGGTGACCACTCCCGTATTTTGTGTGTATGTGTGTGTGGGGGGGGGATTTCGGCAGTGTTGTTTCAGTTTTAGTGTTGTGTTTAAAAGTGAAATGCCACGTCGTCATCATGGCTTTGATGGGCATCATTCATGTGAAACAAAATGCTCGTCAAGGTTTCTGGAGAGGAGAGGTTGTTTCCGCGTTTTTTTGGCAGCATAACTTTGTAACACTTTTTGTACCTTTGTAACAGATTTGTTTTTAACAGATTTTCATGCCGTTTGGTTTATCGCACAAATTTGATACATCACAAACCGTGTTCACGACTCTGCTGTTTGGCCTTGACTAAGTCCAGTCTGCTGTTTTCATTGGTTTGTTTGTGTCAGCATGAAGCAATAACTCAAAAAACCTTTGTGGAGGAGTGAGAACATGGAATAGAGTGTCCTTGTGTTGGCTTTTGTGTTCTGACTTTCAGGGTCATCTATGCACGCCCATAAAATACTGTACACAAAGAGAAATTCTACTTCCATGCGCGGAGTGGATGAATACATAGTCACGCATCACTTCACTAAGGAAGGACACATTTGTTCTGTTTAACATTTTCCTTTCATTATGTTTCCCAAGCGTGAGGTAGTCTTCTGACTCCAGTGCATCAACAAGAGTGAAAGTGAAAAGCGATCAATACTTGCTTCTTGCTGGATCCCAGACGCTCAAACACCCGACATAGACGGCTGCACGGTCATGAAGTATAAAGATGTACCTATGTAATGGACAACCTAAATATATTGGGTCCATATCACCCTGCCCTATTATCAAGTTTGTAACTCCCTCGGATGTGCAACGATCAGATAGCTTCTAATTCTTGTCTTTTACTGATGGATTTATTACAAAACCAACGTGAGAAGACTAATAAGGCTAATAACTAAACTAAGAGACTGAAACGAAACAATACAAAACACATATACTGTACCTTAATGGCTGCACACATGCCTTAGGAGGGAATTATAGAGAAGATCTTCAATCATTTAGCACCTATTCGCCTTTGAGCTCTAATGGCAACAACTGATCTTAATTTCTATTGCTGTAACAATTAAACATGCACATGTGGAAACAACGATTCTACAGAAAATTTGTTCCGCCTTATTAACTTGTATACACCTCGGTAGGAACCAAAAATGAAAATAGGGAGGAACTTAAAACTGACAGCATACACTGACTGAGAGGCAGTTACAATGTTCATTTTCCATTTACTGTATGATTTATTATTTTTTATCGTGTTAGTCCCAGTGCCCACAAGACACCCATAATAATCACTTCAACTGAGACATAGTTGATGGCAAAATGTGGCTATTTGCATTTGCTGGCAGCTGAGACATGTTGCCAGGTCTCACCAGAGAAACAGGCTACTAGAACTGCCTGAAACAACCAGGAACTTAGAATTTGTAAGCCACATTACAAAAAACTATCCCAAACAAGCGGCAACTTGGGAATTTGTAAACAATGTATAAAAAAAAGTTCTAAGAAGTGGATTTGGCAACGCTGTTGAGATACTTTTATATTTGGTACACGGAAAATGGCAACAATGGCAGTGTGTATAAACAGGCACGTCACACTAAGGTGTGAAAACTGGAGAGACAAAATCATTTCAGTAATCTGACCAGGTGCGTGGAAGCCTGTGAGACTCTCTCCCTACTTTGCAACGCCCCTTGCAGTGTGGAAGCCATTACTGTTTTAGTATTTTATTATGTTCAAGCATTCGTTTTGTGTACAATATGAGCAACATTAGTTACTTTGGTGTTCTTTTAGTAAAAGATCTAACTTAATAAGACCTCTGGTGGTTCTCAATGATTTTCTGTCACCCCCCCGGGCCAGAGAGCTGTGAAGCACAGAAGCCTATTCAAGGGCCTGTTGCGTATGATTACTTTGTACATGTTGCTCCCCCAACAGTGGAAAAAACACACTAATTGAGAAGCAATACAGGAATGATTGTTAACATGGTGTTATGAGGTCTTTGTCTTTATGTCTTCACTGAACAAAGCACCACTTTTAACCAAGAAGTTCAGACATCTTCAGCAGGTGTGTATTTATGAAGGCTCTGATCCACATTAGAACTACTCGGCCTTGGCGGAGGCCTCTGCTCTCCTGAGGCGCATTCTAGTAATCAGGTTAGCCTGACACATGCAGATCCAAGTTCAAACCCCCCCGCCCACCGCCTTCCCTCGGCTTCTCCAATTACTCACTGGCATTCAGCACATTAGCTCTGAAGCCCCAAGCTCAAGGCGGCGTGCAATTCACAGCCAGGACACGTTTTGAGTCCCTAGTCCCGCTAGAACTTGAATGAGGGAAGCAAAAGCCTGGCCGCACATCAGTGTCTCGGTGGGTCCTGTCTTCACGCCTGTGTGTGTGTGTGTGTGTGTGTGTGTGTGTGTGTGTGTGTGTGTGTGAGCAAGCCTCGGGGGATGGAAATCCATCCTATCTCTTGGGAACGCAGCCATCAGAGCATGCCGCCGTAACCATTGTCTGCTCGGCTGCTAGGAAAGAAGTGAAACTGATCTCTGCTGTGTGATGCTGGTGCAGTTACACTTGATGGGTGTTTTATGGGGTGCTGATAGGAAGATCCATACTAAAGGCCTTTTGCCAGCTTCTCTTGCATATGTGACATGGTTGCATTTATCTCAAAAATACATTCATCTATGGGTTTTTTGTTAAAAAAAAATACATTCAGCTCCACAACCTTCTCCTTCTGCATCACACAAGTACATTTTTAAGTATTAAACAAACGCCAATATATGATAACATAAGACGATCCGTGAACATCGCTTTCTCACAACTACGGTGCGTTCAAGGACCGTCAAATGAAGTACCGACTTTGGTCACAACCCGAAGAGGCCAACTGCACCACATCATTCGCAAATAGCAGAGATGAGATCCTAAGGCACCTGAACCGGACTCCCTCGACGCCTTGGCTGCGCCGAGAAATTCCGTCCATGAAAATGATGAACACAATCAGTGACAAAGCGCAGCCTTGGCAGAGGCCAACGTTCACCGGAAACAGGCTGGACTTACTCCTGGCAATGCTAACCAAACTCCTGCTTCATTTGTACAAGGACTGGATGGCACAAAGTAGCGCACCACCAATCCCGTACTCCAGGAGGGACACCGTCGAATGCCTTTTCCAAGTCCACAAAGCACATGTAGACCAGTTGGGCAAAACTCCCATGCACTCTTGCAAGGGTGGAGAGCTGGTCCAGTGTTAAGCGACGAGTATGAAAACCACATTGAACCTCTTGTAACAGGGTTTGGACCAACGGTCATACCCTTCTCTCCAGCACCCTGGACAAGACTTTCCCAGGGGGAGTGTGATCCCCTATAGTTTGATCGCCCTATAGTTCCAACTATAGGGGATCCAAAAACATTAATGTTAGGTTAATTGGTGACTCCACATTGTCCATAGGTATGAATGAGAGTATGATTATGATGTAGGTGGCAAGTAACCAACAGCCAATTTCCTGCCTATAGTATACATTACATAACATTATTTTCATGTAAAAACAAAACACTATTTTACTGTGGCGCTGTGCTACGACCCATTTCATGTAGTGGAAACTCTGTAGTAGTAGTAGTAGTAATAATAATGTGATTTCATCTTCACTCTTAATTGCATTATCAATGTGTTTTGGATGGAACGTATGAAATATAGGTATCTGTATGGGTATCCATGGGCGATATGGACCTTAACATACATTTTGGGATGTATCGCAATACGGCAGTGTAAAACCATATAAATTTAAATTCAGAGTTTTGTATAAAAAGATACAAACCTCGGGCATCTAGTCCGGATGCCTCCTGGACGCCTCCCTGGTGAGTTGTTCCGGGCATGCCCAGCCGGGAGAAGGCCCCGGGGCAGACCTAGGACACGCTGGAGGGACTATGTCTCACAGCTGGCCTGGGAACGCCTTGGTGTCCTCCCGGTGGAGCTGGAGGAGGTGGCTGGGGACCCGGGAAGTCTGGGCTTCCCTACTAAGACTGCTGCCCCCGCGACCTGGACCCGGATAAGCGGAGGAAAATGGATGGAAGGATGGAGATACAATCCTTATGCCATATAATAGACTCAAATTGTAAATCACATGTATTCATTGGTAAGAGTGGCTAACTTTTCTAATGGGATGTCAGCCTCTGCACACATTGCTACTAAATCTTCGTTAAACTGTAATGCCTGTGCTTGTGATGAGGGAAGATGTAGTCATCCATGCAGTTCCAACTGCAACACTCACAACACTCTTGTTTACACAGACATGGGGCAAATGGCGCTCTTATTTTGAAGGACAGTCAAAGACCTGTTCCGTGTGTGTGCAGAATGTGTATTTAGGTGAGCTTCATTCAGAAATAAAGCAGAGTGCAGTCATAACTCGGCTTGTTTACATTTATCATTTATACCGGTATAAGTTCTTTTCTGTTGTCCCGTTGCTTGTTCAATCTACTGTTACATCACATTTCGCTGGACACAAGTGACTATTTAGCGGCCACGGTGGAAGTGAAGTCTGAATACTACAATAAATGGACGCCGGCTTTGTGTTACGGTGCAGGCCACACCTGCGTGATGTATTACATAGTTGTCTGCCTATCACAAGGCACGGCTTTGTCTATTGTTAATACGCACCTGTTGTTCAACAGGCTAGGCAAGTTGCACTTAACAGCAGACGGCGGTAGGTGGACCTATTGAGAAGAGACACGTTGCTCATCCGGCGAGATCTCAAGATGCTTCATAGTGGATTTTTGTGGCGACGTTCCAAAGCCTCAAATGGGAGGCATCCCGTGGGCGGCTGGCATGATTATTACTAACGAAAGCGGGGCAGCCTTGCTTGTGTGTTTAGACATGCATACGAACATGGATGCCGTTCTTTCTCGCCTGCTCATCCTCCTGTTACATTTTCCTGTCCCCCGCAGCACGTCCCCGCATCGTGGGAACTGCCGACCCATACGCTTTGAACCTCCAATGTTGGATTTTCATGAACAGTGAGTGACTCTTCATTTTTGTCCCACACACTCTTGTCATTCATTCTTGTGAGGCTTCCTGTCATTTCCAACTTAGCCGTAATTAGCTGTTTGAGGAAACCTGGTAGAAATCGCGTCAGCACCTCCCTTCACCTTGGCCGGCCTTATCAGAACACATTCCACAGCAGGTACCCGCCCATGTAGTATGTCCCAACTCCACGTGTGGCCTGCACAGGCAGAAGCGGCAGCTCCTCCATGAGTATGCACAGAGGCTGGGGGGGTGGTGTCCCAGCTGTCACAAGCTATCCTCCCGTGGAACATGATGGCAACAAACACTGCATTGATCAGCTACCGGTGTTCTGTGATTGCACACACACACATGCGGCACTCTAGGCTCCCCCTTTTGCCACATCAGGGATGCAGAGATCCACTTGGTTTCACTTCCCATTCTGATACAGTTGTGATGCTGGAGTTCAGCACACGGAGCTAGAAGAATATGAGCGAACGTAGCTGTCTGTAATGAAGGTTTTGCGTGTGTGTGGTGCAAGAGCCACTTTGGCTGATACTCGCTGATACTTTTGCCTATGTTTACCGACAACCATAAAGCACAGAAGTGACTCATGGATGGGGAATCTCCTCAGGTGGTATTTTTGATACAAGAATTCCATCGGTATCTGTATGGAATCTGACCCATCCCTATGACACACCATGAAATGTGTGATCACTAAATCCGAACTGATGGTGTATTCAAGTTGCGGCATACTCCAGAAAAATGCACTTAATATCTGAAAGAACTGACTTTTTGTAAGTGCTAAGTTGTCCTTGAGAAGAGTCTGTCACGCATTCACAACCAGTAAAAACATGTTCCCCCGGGAGCCTTGGTGGCAAGCTGATTGCAATTAAGTCATTTAGCACTCAAGGTCTAAAGTTGTTGGCTTAATTTTATGCATTAACAAAATGAACTTGAGTGCTTCCCACATGACGGCAATCTTAGTATCATGACATCATCCAATTTGCAAAATTGGCCATGACACATTTGCAGACAGTGAGTAAAAAAACATGAAAAGCAAAGCAAATATGTTTACAACTACAGAGAAACTTTCTTCGGTCACTTCTATTTGCTTTTTTTCCAACTTGAATGACAAAACACAGCCGCCTGGGAGTGCATTTGGATGTGGGAGGGACCCGCTCCAGCATCTGCTGCTCATTGAGATGTCTCTTTACAAGATAATATCGGTTTGCAATGCCGATCCGTCTTATTCTCAGATATATTGGATGTATAAAATTCTTATTTTGTTCATGTGAAATAGAAAATCTAAAAGTGTATTTTATTTTAATAGTAATGATTGACTGTAATCATTTCTTTGTAAAATTGCATTTGAAATTGTAAAATGTAATTCTCAATTTTAATCAACGTATTTTCAAGTTAAAATATTTTACATTTAAATGCACTTAATCAAATGTATATTTTTAGATTTCTATATTTTTTATTTATATATTTTATAATATTAATGTGAGTGTGCATGGTTGTTTGTCTATATGTGCCCTGTGATTGGCTGGCGACCAGTCCAGGGTGTACCCCGCCTCTCGCCCGAAGACAGCTGGGATAGGCTCCAGCACCCCCGCAACCCTCGTGAGGATAAGCGGTAGAAAATGAATGAATGAATTTTACAATATTTATATATTTTGTTATATTTAAATACATCTGGAAAATGTGATAAATTATACTTAATTCAATTTTCATTTAGTCTGATTTATTTTGCAAATTTTAATCAAATGAAGCTGTTTTCAAATCAATTAATCATGAATAATTACCCTTTGCTATGTCTCAAATGTGCCCATTTTTGCTGTTTTATTGAAAGAAATATAAAAATGACAGAATTACATATATTGTATGTATTAACACCGTGACTGGCTGTCAACCAGTCCAGGGTGTACCTCCCAAAGTCAGCTGTGATTGGGTTCACCATACTCACGTGACCCTAATGAGGCAAGGCTGTATGGATGGATAGATAGATGGCTATTGTCTATCTATCCTGGATAACACTAGTTTCTTTAACAGTAGCACATTTGTTTATTTTGATTGCAGCAAGTTATACTTCTGCATTAAGAGTTCCAAAGTAAGTGATAAGAATATCCACTTTTCTTTTTTGTCTTTTCTTATTTAGACCACACATACACACATAAAGAGATTGTCGTGATGTTTGGCGTGTCCCTGAATGCATCTCGCTGTACAATGACAAAGTCCCATTCCGAGGTTGAACTGACTAAAGACATGAGCTGGAGACATACCGTATACCATGTTGATGTGTTCAGGCAACCACACTGTGACGCTGTCTGTCATAATGCAGAGGCGTGGCTGCCGATATGTTTATATGTTTAAAACATTTAACTTAATTAATGAAATGAGTTTTGGCAACTCAAAGAATAGCGGTTGCTGCTGGGGATGTGAAGGGGAAATTTTCTGATTTATTGGTGTATGGACCGCTATTCTTCATTATTATGTCTTAATGTGTCTCTTTTTTTTTTCAATTAACAGGCCTGTGGGGATGCCAAAAATGGAGAAAGTTTATTTACATAATCCAAGCTCAGAAGAAATTAGCTTGTTATCAATATCTGCAACAACTGCACATTTTCACGCATCCTTTTTCCAGAACAGGGTGAGTATGTGTTGGTTTTGCTTTCCTTGTCAAACCAATTTTGCTGTGGCACGTTTTTTCCTGACGATCTGGTGACAGTGGGGAGGGGGCAAAAAAGATGAGTGTGTGACAGTTGTTCACACTGTGCAGCATTTGTGCCTTATAATGCGGTATATATTCATTTCCTACAGGACTGTAATCTGTTTGTGGGAGGTGTGTGATATATGAATAATTGACCATGATGCATGTGATTGCATGTGCAGGCAATCTGCAGCCAACATAAGGAAGTCTGGATCACATTGATGTCAGTTCGAAAAAACTTCTTTCAGGACTCGAAAACGTCATTATCTGATGCTTTGGCATCTTTTAACACCGGAGTACAACACTGTAGCAACATTTATAGGTCAGAAAAGTGGAAAAAGCAGAATAGAGATCCCCTTTAAGACCAAAAGAGGGATGTTTTGCCAGATGCCATCAGCTGGCATCTTGATACCGTCATACAGTGAGAAATTATAGGTGCCACAAACACTTCAAAATGTTCTTTGCGCACTGGCACGCAGCCCCTCGCAGTTTACACATACCTCACACCTGCCAACACCAATTTCCTCATGGCCACACGAAATTGTGTACAGCTACGGCTGCAGAAGGCCAAAGATGTGGTGTCAAGCTGCAATGTTTTCATAGCACTCAACAATTATTTATTTACTCAATTCTGGCGTTTATGCCGCTACTTTTTTCTTAAACTTTGAACCCTGAGGCTTACACAGCGGTGTGGCTAATCTATGGCTAAATTCTAATCTTGTGACTACTTCTTTACTACTAATTGTTTAAATACTGTGCCGCTCGTGAGTCACTGAGGAAACTTTTTTGACAGGAGCCAATCACAAGCTCTAGGTCAGGGGTGCTCACACTTTTTCAGCATGCGAGCTACTTTTAAAATGACCGAGTCAAAATGATCTACCCACTACAAAAATGCTAAACATCTATTTATTTTCAAATGTATTGAGGATTATTTGTACGTACAATGTATGTTGATGTACCTTACATAACCAAATGAGCCAATATTGCAAAACACACATAATTAACTATTAAAATTTTTGTAATTACCTGAGTTTACTTTGATGACTTGCACTGAATTGAACCAGCCAGGGATGCATAGTCCGGACAGTAGCTGCTGATAGCCAGACTCAAGCACACTTCCAAATGTTTATCAGTCATGGATAATATCCGTATCACAATATCCGTATAATATTCCATATCCGTATGGAAGTGATATGTTTTTTGCCTTTTTACTTGGTCCAGTTTTTGCCTTTTTACTTGGTCCAGCTCCTTCACTCATTTTAGTGACCATAAACTTTAGCGAGGGCTTTAAAATCTCGCAATTCGCCGACTAGCTTAGCACTTTGCATCGTTGTTTACGCATGAGCGGTGACCTAAAGGTCAAAATTCAGTTGTCATCTGACTGGTTGTCCTGTATGTCAATCAAGTAACGGGGATGGATGATAGGCTGACATCGTAAGTTCTGCTGCACTTAGAGACGTTGTTTGATTTGATTGGTCGCCCGAAGGGCAACATTCAGTTGTCATCTGAATGGCTGCCCTGTATATCAATCAAGTGACGGCATTGATGCTGGGATGATATTTTTTTAATGTCACGCCGCGATCGACCAGTACCACCTCCGCGATCGACCGGTAGCTCGCGATTGACTTAATGAGCACCCCTGCTCTAGGTGCACTCAAAACACGCCTGCCAACCCATTGGAAATTGCAGGAAGTCAGTAAATATAACAATACAGCAGTCTGATTCGTGGTGTCACCAAACTAATCATACAGCAATTTAACACTCAAAAGGTGCACCTAAGAAATATACAAACATAGACCAGTATGAGTTTTTAAAAGCCCTCCCACATTGCAAGGCGTTCATTGGAATGCATTCATTCATTGCATTGTCAGCCTCTCTATGATGGGCAGAGGCAGCATTGCAACCTCATTCATCCATTATTTTTGTATGCCACTTGTCCTCTGATGAAATGTTTCCTCAGACGAAATGCATAATGAGAAAACATAACACTTTCCATTTTAAACCCACACTAGTACATGTTCATTCTAACTTACACCTTTTGAGTGTTCAGTTGCTGTGTGATGAGTTTAGCCTTGTTGTAAGACAACAACGTGAGTCATACTGTATATTACTGACCTCCTGCAATTTCCAACGTGTTGACAAGCTTGTTGTGAGTTTTTTCATAGCTCATGATCGGCTCCTGTCTAAGAGCTGCCTGGTCCTCAGGGACTCAAGCGCACCACAATATGCCATTTTATGATGTGGGCACATGCGGCTCATACACCGGTGTGGCTTACATATGCACATATCTTGATTTAGTAGGTGTGGCTTAATAAACCTGAATTTGCGGTATTTTTATTCAGCCTGGCATGCAAACGATTGAAACGTTCTTTTTGTGTCTTCTGGCAGATAATCCCACCAGGAGGAAACACGTCGTTTGATGTGGTGTTCCTGGCGCGAGTAGTCGGGAATGTAGAAAACACATTATTTATTAATACGACACATCACGGAGTGTTTACATACCAGGTAATTAGCCGTGACAGCAAAGCTTGTCTCTCTTTCTCCATTGTAATATTGTTTTTTTTTTTCCATCTTTGAAGGTTTTTGGGGTAGGCATCCCAAACCCTTACAGGCTCCGTCCCTTTGTAGGGGCTCGAGTTCCAGTAAACAGCAGCTTCTCGCCACTCATAAACATTCATAACCCCTACAGTGAACCACTGCAGGTAACGTAGCACCATCTAATAAGGGGAGCGGCGACTATGAATTGAGTCGTATCAAAATGATATCCTGGTTACAGGTGGTGGAGATGTACTCCAGTGGTGGGGATCTGAATCTAGAACTTCCCACAGGCCAACAGGGAGGCACTGGGAAATTATGGGTAAGTGAGTCAGGTTTTTTTTTTAATACTGAATACGACACCCGGAATTTACACAAATAAAGGATGTGTGATATACAATAGGATCTATAGGTTACATATTTGTTGACTTGTTTGTTTGGCACCATGGGTGAGGTAGTTGTCTGGATGGCTGCATGTGAAAACTCAAAACCGTCAAAAGGTTGTCTCAGATTGACTGCCAGCTTGTACGTATGTTCGTTTATATTAGGGATGTCAAGATAATTATCAAAAATGTCCCTTCAGCCCGATATCACCATAGAAATATGACAGAGGGAGACATCTGTATCAGATTTTTTCCCGATAAATGAAAAAAAAAAAAAAGCTGTATGAATGTACATTTTAATGTTGACATTGCCAGAATGACGCCACAGTTTGTTTACATACAGTGCAAGCCCACCTCCTTTGTGCTTCCCACAGGCTTGCATGTTCCTGGCCGCTCTGACTGTAAAATTTGGATAGCTCCTCACATTACCATCTGGGACGTTAGCTCTTAGCCATTCAGTGAAGCACAAATTTGAAGGTCTTGATGTTCTTGCCACATCGCAGATCTCATGAATTCATGTTTCTCATGATAGTAGAAGGTACTTAAGGCTTGGATTTCCACTTCCTTGCTAGACAATTGACGCTGATGCCTCTGTCACTGGGTAGGCAGGGAATCACACCGATGCCGTACTTCGCTCTCATAGCACATGAAAATGTGTTTTGAATAAACAAATAGAGCTGCTACTCTTGGCAGGGGTGTTAAGTCCACTGCATACATGCACATATACATACATAGATACAGTACACCTATATTTTATTACTCTCCTAGAAGAAAATCACATTTCCACCAGATCTGCAAAAATGGGCTCCCGGCACGCAAAAGATGACTTCCAAGTGTGTAAACAACCAACACTCGTCACAAGTAGCAAACAAGTTTGCTCCTTCCAGCTATCCATCCAACTCAACATCTCAGCTTTGCGAAAGAGGCAACAAATTTGTTTTTAACCGTTTTTTGCTATCTTGTTTCCCAATATTTAGACTTTCTTTGCAAATAATCCTTGTTAGTTTTATTTTTGCAATATTATGACTTTATTTCCACAAATCTAGATTTTTCTTTGACCTAATTTTACAAAAAATGCGTTTTTCCCCCTCATTATTAAAAATTTTTTTTTTACTTTATTCTCGTAAAATTACAGCATTACATTTTTTTCCAGGGTTTTAAATTATGTTTCAACGATTAAATTTTTTTTATTATTAAAAAAGTATTTAATATTATAACTTTATGCTACTAAAATCAAGTTTTGTCCTTATCTCATAAAAGTAATATTTTGTCTGTATTCTTGTAAAATTACATATATTTTAAAATTTTTGCATTTTTTTGTAAAAAGATATTTTTTGGAATGCGATGCGTGCCTATAAAGGAAAAAAGCTGCAGCTGCAAATGGCACCCGGACCTCAAAAGGACAGCAGGCCATTTTTTGGCAGAAAGTCTGTTATTTTAAACTTTAAAAATCCATTATTATAAGTGTACTTTTTTCAAACATTAATATTTATTTGCAGTGCATGACAAGCTTTGGCCACAACACAGTGGCGACAGCATATTTTTCCTCCTCTCCCCATAAAAGGACAGAATATATCTTGCAGCACTTTGCTTAAAGCAGCAGAGCATCAGTCACCGGTGCTGTGGGTTTTGTTTCCAGGAGATTCCTCCCTTCGAGACCAAGGGGGTGATGAGAGCCAGTTTCTCGTCCAGGGATGCAGACAACCACACGGCGTTCATTAGAATCAAAACCAACGCCCCCGATGAGGACAAGTTCATCATCCTGCCGGTTGAGGTGGAGGTCACATCAGGTGTGCTGCCAAAGCTTTTTGTCTCAAATAGCTCAGCCTGCGGGAGTGCTTCCACGTCACATGATCATTTAACAAAAATGTCCCTCCTGTGCAGCCCCTGGTATATACTCCGCCTCGGAGATGCTCGACTTTGGCACACTGCGGTCACAAGGTAGGCGGTTTATCTCTGTCGACCCACACCACCTCTCTTGCCTTTTCCCAACTCTTTACTCTGTTCTTTTCAAGATCGGCCAAAGCTGCTCAATCTGCACCTTTTAAATTCAGGAGCAAAAGATGTTCCTATCACGGTACATGTCCTTTGCGGTGTATATATATATATACATGCATGTGTACAATCTTCCACAAGCTCATCTTTGTGGCTTACGCTTGCACAGAGCATCCGTACGACGCCAGCTAACGAGGCCGTGACAATAGACTTTAAAGCGGTCACCCTGAGAGCAGGCGAGAGCAGATTCACCAAAGTAGCAACTATTACTTTTGATGGTAAGTCTACTTCTGCTTAATTTCTTTAAGTGTGTAAGAGTACATGAACAGAAATCCCTCATCCATCGCGGTTAATTGGTTCCAGACCTGACCATTATAAGTGAATTTCCACAAAGTAGGAAATTGAGTATAGAAAAACTTGTTTACAATGTTTTAATTAGAGCCACCTAGACATGAAATAACACCCTCTACAACAGGGGTGCTCACACTTTTTCAGCATGCGAGCTACTTTTAAAATGACCGAGTCAAAATGATCTACCCACTACAAAAATGCAAAACATCTATTTATTTTCAAATGTATTGAGGATTATTTGTACGTACAATGTATGTTGATGTACCTTACATAACCAAATGAGCCAATATTGCAAAACACACATAATTAACTATTAACATTTTTTGTAATTACCTGAGTTTACTTTGATGACTTGCACTGAATTGAACCAGCCAGGGATGCATAGTCCGGACAGTAGCTGCTGATAGCCAGCCTCAAGCACACTTCCAAATGTTTATCAGTCATGGATAATATCCGTATCACAATATCCGTATAATATTCCATATCCGTATGGAAGTGATATGTTTTTTGCCTTTTTACTTGGTCCAGTTTTTGCCTTTTTACTTGGTCCAGCTCCTTCACTCATTTTAGTGACCATAAACTTTAGCGAGGGCTTTAAAATCTCGCAATTCGCCGACTAGCTTAGCACTTTGCATCGTTGTTTACGCATGAGCGGTGACCTAAAGGTCAAAATTCAGTTGTCATCTGATTGGTTGTCCTGTATGTCAATCAAGTAACGGGGATGGATGATAGGCTGACATCGTAAGTTCTGCTGCACTTAGAGACGTTGTTTGATTTGATTGGTCGCCCGAAGGGCAACATTCAGTTGTCATCTGAATGGCTGCCCTGTATATCAATCAAGTGACGGCATTGATGCTGGGATGATATTCTTTTAATGTCACGCCGCGATCGACCGGCGATCGACCAGTACCACCTCCGCGATCGACCGGTAGCTCGCGATCGACTTAATGAGCACCCCTGCTCTACAATATACATAATACAAGGAAATTAGACTTGGAGTTGCCTCTTGTGCCAAAAAAATGTAAAAGAATAGGACTTTGGTAGCGAATTGGTTAATTTCATATGTTATTGCAATCATTGTTTCACACAGGACCATGTAGGTTTGTATTTTTTTCGTCATAATAATACTTTAATTTAAAATCTGTATTTTGTGGTCGTCATTGACTAATATTTATATTAGTTTGATCTAAAAAGTGTGGCAAAAAAATAAGAACTCCATAGGAAGGCATACCACTGTATGTTGTATATTGCAGATTCAAAGGGAATAATAATCCTGTTTGCAGGCTCCTTCACCATATTTTTTGCTGACGCATAAATATTGCACAACTTCCTCTTGTATGCCTTCTCTTCTCTCATGTTTGCCTCTGCAGCCTCCAAAGCCAGAAGACCATATCAGTTTTTTGGCAAAATTACAGTTAAAGCAAAAGAAAAGAGCTACGCCAAGCTTGAAATCCCTTACCAGGCAGAGGTTTTAGAAGGGTAGGTTCTACTTTTCCCGTCTACTCTGAAGGGAATTGAAATAATTTGTGCTGTTCTTCCCTCATACAGCTACTTAGGCTTTGACCACACAACCACGTTGTTCCACATACGGGACAGTCCCGTTGACCCTGTGGACAAACCTATATTCCTCACAAATTCCTTTCACTTTGCCATCTGGATACACAATGTCTCCCTGCCCGACGAGGCCAAAACTATGTTCAAGGTGAGTCCCCCGGACATGTTGTATTTGATTCCGGAGAAGCAAAAATGCCACGTCCTTTTGGTATTCTACAGGTGCAGAACTTCAGCGCGCCAATCCTCATTCCGCCGCACGAGTCGCGCTACATCTTCTCGCTGCTCTTCCAACCGGTCCGACCTTCCATACACATCGACAGCAACATCCTGCTCATCACAAATGCATCAAAGTTTCACCTGCCTGTCAGGGCATACACAGGCTTCTTAGAGGTACATGACAGTATGTAAATAGCTCTTTTTCTACCGCACAGTGCCTCTGAACAGTCTCTACTTTGCTCCAAAATGAATCTTCTTTGTGTGGTCACTACTAGGAACATGTGGCATGCTTTATTCTGTACTGTGCAGTGGAAAAGGGGCCCATCAGTAATAGTATATTGACCCCTAATTCACTGAAAGATGACTTTTACCCATTAACAGCCCCACGTGCTGCCACCCAGTCTGAAGGAGAACGTCCTGGACTTTGGTGTTCGCAGTGCGACAGACACCAGCAGCATCATATTTGTGGTGGTGAACAGTAACCCCATCGAGGTGAGAGACGCAATCATATTTATCGACAATTATTACAACAATTTTAAACTGCTTCCTCGTCTTATTTCCTCAGCTGGAGATCAGGTCGTGGCACGTCACGGGCGACAGTCTCTCAATGGAAATGCTCAAAGCGGAGAAGGGGAACTCCACCATGGCGTCCAGTCGCCTGAAAGACCTGCAGAACACGTCAGCGTCCCACCATAAAACAGTGAGTGCACCACCACAAGCCCTAAATGTTTACGTTTGATGCTCCCTCCCCTGCTGCAAGAGGGACAGGCTGCTTGTTGGCCAAACATCATAACATAGTTAATACAGCCATTAATCTCACAACTAAGGATCGACCGATACATCGGCCGGCCGATATTTGCGTTTTTTTCCTTGTATTGGTATCGGCCGATACGCGCGTGGGTTCACCGATGTATTTTTCCACCGCATGATTTACAGTCAGGCATCCGCCGGGGTAGCTTTGTGTTGCCCCGGCGGTAGAGGACCCCGCAACACACGTAGTCGCGGTACCCCGCACCCACTGTTGAATCACATAAAGGGCACCTTTTCACAAGTAATAGAGTTAGCTTGCTTTTAACACTTTACTAAGCCCATCACATTTCTGCGGAGGAGCTGTCATCACATCGATGCTAAATAAATTTAAACTACGACAGAAATGTTTTGCACATGGTTGAATATTTATTCCTTTTAAAGTTGATAATGCCGTTTAAATGTGTGTTTAAGAAAGCTGAATCCTACTGTGTTCAGTGTTTCAATAAATCAATAAATATTTGTTTAAACATGAGACCTGTAATATTTGTTATCATGGTCATTTTTTCATGTAAATTGAGGGATCAAAAGCAGTATCGGCCACAAATATCGGCCCAAGCAAAATCGGCCATCGACTAAGGGTGATGGAAAAAAAAATCGGTATCTGCATCGGCCCCAAAAAAACATATCGGTCGATCCCTACTCACAACCTCATCACCACTGTTTCCCATACAATAGTCTCTGGGTTATTGCAGTTAATGGGTCCCAGATCCAACTGTGATAAGTGAATTTCGGTAATGTAGGATTGTTTGTTTATTAATGGAATATTTTTGTAACACAAAAAAAGCATAAATGCAACACTGTCTCCAAAGTAAACGATAATCAATCCACCTCACAGATGTGGCATATCGAGATGCTCATGAGACAGCATTATTTATAGCATAAAGAAACCTATATTGGCCACAATGAAAGGCCACCGGTACACTGATAATGAGTGTAAATGACTATAGGGATGTTATTTCATGTCTAGAGGGCTCTAATAAATGTTAGTGCAGGGGTGCTCACACTTTTTCAGCATGCAAGCTACTTTTAAAATGACCGAGTCAAAATGATCTACCCACTACAAAAATGCAAAACATCTATTTATTTTCAAATGTATTGAGGATTATTTGTACGTACAATGTATGTTGATGTACCTTACATAACCAAATGAGCCAATATTGCAAAACACACATAATTAACTATTAACATTTTTTGTAATTACCTGAGTTTACTTTGATGACTTGCACTGAATTGAACCAGCCAGGGATGCATAGTCCGGACAGTAGCTGCTGATAGCCAGCCTCAAGCACACTTCCAAATGTTTATCAGTCATGGATAATATCTGTATCATAATATCCGTATAATATTCCATATCCGTATGGAAGTGATATGTTTTTTTGCCTTTTTACTTGGTCCAGTTTTTGCCTTTTTACTTGGTCCAGCTCCTTCACTCATTTTAGTGACCATAAACTTTAGCGAGGGCTTTAAAATCTCGCAATTCGCCGACTAGCTTAGCACTTTGCATCGTTGTTTACGCATGAGCGGTGACCTAAAGGTCAAAATTCAGTTGTCATCTGATTGGTTGTCCTGTATGTCAATCCAGTGACGGCATTGATGCTAGGATGATATTTTTTTAATGTCACGCCGTGATCGACCAGCGATCGACCAGTACCACCTCCGCGATCGACCGGTAGCTCGCGATCGACTTAATGAGCACCCCTGTGTTAGTGTATTTGGACGGTCATAGGTTTTGTATGCTGTAACTACAAAAATACTTCATTTATAAAGAAGGAATCCTCCTTCAGGGTCATGTCTTCAATAATTAACCACAATAAATGAGAGATTGAATTCAAATGATAATTCCTGTCTTCCAAGGTGATTTTAGCGTCAGGCTTCTATGCAGCGTTCAGAGTGACACTCATAGCCCAGGCCCTGGAGGGAGCGTATGACGCTGCCATACACATCACCACAGACTACGAGGTTGGTGATCAGTCCCATTTGGCCCGCACACAGCCGGAAATTCGCCACTCACTTTAACCGTTTGCCCCCTCAGATATTAACCATCCCAGTGAGAGCGCTCATTGCCGTTGGCACATTAAGCAGCTCCCCCAATCACATTATTCTGCCGCCTTCATTCCCGGTAAGTAAAAAAACAAACAAACGCTTGGTCCGTTGGTGACAATGCTCTGAAACGGACGTCTTGTTGTGTTTCCTGCTGCAGGGGAAAGTGGTGCACCAAATGTTCAGCATCCAGAGCTCATTCACGCAGAAAGTGAGGCTGGAGCAGATCCGCTCCCTGACAGAAGACGTCCGCTTCTACTACAAGCGCCTCCGCAACAACAAAGACGAGCTGGAGCCCAGACGCAAGTCCAAGGTCGGCCCTCATCTGACCCGGTTATTTTTGGATGCCCACATAACACCTCTCTTGTGCGTGTCTTTGCAGGTGGCAAATATTTACTTTGACGCCAGGTTGCAGTGTGGCGATCATTGCTACTTGGGGCTTCCCTTTGTGCTTAAATGTAAGTGTGTCACATATGTCACACTGGGAATATGATGCACTGTGAAACGTACAACTCTCCACTGACAGCCGAGTCCAAGCCTCACGGGATGGCGCTGCAGGAGGACATTTGGGACGCCGATGTGGATCTTCACCAGAAACTTCTCCTGCGATGGAAAGAGTTGAAGGAGCGCTCGGGCCATATGTGAGCATATTGCTGCGGTTTATCCATTTTTACTCTCTATAATTAGTACCCGCGTGACGCAGGGCTATTTACAGTCTCCTTTTTTGTCCCCCTGCCAATGCAGGGTTGAAGCTGTGTTTGAAGTCAACACAGACCTCCAGAAAAACGTGCAGGCTAAAATTACAGCCCAGCTGACCTGGCCCTCTTTGGTCAACTCCTCGCAGCACATCACTTTCCCATTGACCAACACAAACAGCTCCTCTGTGAGTGGCACACAGTCTGCCTCTTGTGCACGCAAATGCATGTAGGAATGTCTTAAGGTGTTGTTAAAGTCCCTGCTTCATTTTGAGGGCTGTGTGTGTGTGTGTGTCTTCAGGATGGAGAGGTAACGTTGCAGAATCCCGCTGACGTTCCTGTCTACGTCCAAGTTCTCCCCTTGGCGCTGCTGCCCAACCCCTCTGTGTTCTCTGGAAAATTGGCAGACAGGTGGGAAGTCTTAGCAAACCTTCTGCATGTTTTGTGCATGCACTGTTTCATCTAGATCAGGGGTCTCAAACTCAATTTACCTGGGGGCCACTGGAGCTAGGGTATGGGCGAGGCTGTTTTGTTTTTCCAAAAAAAACAAAACGCATTTCTTAAAAACAGAAAAATGAATAAACTTTGCTTTGGTTCCGATTTTCTACAAGAAAAGCTCTGATAAAACATTCCACTGTTCTCAAATATCTTACTTTTTATTTTTCTCCACAAAATAAGATGAAAAATAAACAAATCAAGAATAAAGACAATCAATCAATCAGTAATGAATGAATAAATAAATATAATAATAAAACGGCAAATAATAAAAACTTAAGAAACCACATATAGTTGGTGGGTAGACAAATTATTTTTTCAGATTAAAATGAACAAAGCATTATTAGAGCCCTGTAGACATGACAAAACCCGACTATAGTCACATTTATACTCTTTATTTACAACATATTGCGCAACTGCAGGGTCTTGTGACACATGCTAACTCGCAAACTAGAGAGCTAGCGACCTAAACGGTAGCCTTCAAGTTATTTCCTTTAAACTTAAAAAGCCAAAAACTTACCACTTCCACACGGATAGGGAGGATAACTATTAAGAGTTATTTAACCTTTAACATGAACATTAGTCAAACGTAATAATTTTTTCTGGGTACATGATACCATACAGCATCCATATCAAACTTGCGCGGGCCGCACTAACATTAAAATTTCATATCAAGGCGGGGGCCTCAAACTCGTGTCCTGCGGGCCACATTTGGCCCGCGGGCCGCATGTTTGAGACCCCCGCTCAGGTGTTAAACTGAACTGCTTGCTGTTCCAGTGTACCCCTCTACTATTCACCCTATGCCGAATGTTTTCTGGCCAACCAATTGTATCACAAAACAAGCTTGCCATGTTTCTGTGCGTTATGTCTGGTGCTTCAGTGTTATACTCTAGATCCCCACTGTTAGCTACCATGCAAATGGCAAAAAAATGCAAGTAATTGAGACAGCTATAATAAAAATGTCTGTTTGTTTACACTCCAATAAAGCCCAAGTTATGCTACCGTGCGCTACACAGGCGCCCTCCTCCTCCTCCTTCCAAACCTCCCGGCTAGCTTGAGGTAGACTTTGGATTTTAGATCACCATATGCAGTAAAATTGTTAATTATTTGGTGGATAACACAGCAAAAGTGTTTACTTTCTCTAAACCACAGGTGCCAAACTCGTAGCCCAGGGGCCATATCTGATGTGGCTTGTTATAACCTGGAAATAGTGCGTCAACAATGTGCTTCACCTTTTACCATATGAATGTTTGTTTTTCATTTTGACTGAATAATTGTATTTGTATTTCATGCATGTCTTCCAAACAGTGATAATATCTGATCATGCAACAATCCAAGCATTTTTTTTTGCGATTACAAATACCCGACACCTTAAGTTTTGCAACAATGTGTTTGTAAAAAATATATAATGCATAAGCAATTGTGTCATGAGCCGATTATAAATTTATATTTATTAGGGCTGTTAATTGATTAAAATATTTAATCGCAATTAATCACATTTTCTCCATAGTAAACTTAAAAGTAATCACATTTTTGTAGATGTTTATATCATAAGTAAAGTTGTAAATCTATTTGGTAAATGATTCAATATGCATCTAAATACATGTGTTAAGATATGATTCCGAAACAATTTAGTATAACAACATAATTAATTTAGCAAAAGCCCTCCCTCTCGGTCCCGGCCATTTTTAATGATTTTGACGGATTTTTCAAGGCTCACAGAATATTGTGTTCTTGGGCGAGACAGACATGGTATATACCAAAAGAAAGATCAGGAAAAAAAAGTATCAGCATTAGAACATAGGTAAGTAAAATATCATTCTCAACAACAACAACAAAAAAAACACATTGTGTCACATTAACACAAGCCCCCGAATAGCCGTCCTCCACTATGCCTACTGGTGAATCACAGTTTTTAACCCATATTTTACTTAGCAGCTGATGGAAGGATCACACCTAAAAAAAAAAGGCCTGGTTAGTCGGGACAAAGATACCACTGTATGAATGACAATTACAGAAATACCAGCTGTTTAATTTAATGTAACTGTATTTTTGTCATTATCTTTTTATGTTGTGACTTTCCTGTGGATGTGGTCCCACCAACAGAAGGCAGTAGCTAGCATATTCAGGGATGTCCTGTGTTTGTTGGAGTTGATGATGGAGTTGATGTGCTGGGTGGGTGAGATTTATTTGGAGATGATTCCCAACTTGGGCTGAGGGAGATGTGATTTCTATTTTTAAAAAAATTGATCTAAAAGCACAAATGGGCAGGTTTTCCCACAAATGTTTTGATCAAAAATCTGCTGCGGTGATTCATGAAAAAGCAGTTCCTTACTTGCCCCTCCATTGTCATCTGTTTGGGTGTTCCAACTGCTGGACTTTTTTGAGAGCCGACTGGAACGTAAACCTACTGATTGCCGCAAACTGGCCAAGAGTGACGTACTGATCCCTTTCCCAGGTTGCAACCAGAAAATCTGTCCAACATCAACATTGACACAAAGACCTTGGAGTTCCAAGTTCACAGAAACCAGGTGAGTCGGCATAAAGGTCTTGATTGAGGCTACGCCAGGATGCACTTTGTCTCCTCATGAACCATTCTGTATGCTTTCCAGACATCTGGTGTCAAGAGCAGCAGCGGCTTTGTCGAGGGATCATCCAAACCGTTTGTGTACAATATGGTCTTGATGCCCAGAGAAGTCAAGTCATTCAACGTCAGATTCACGCCAGTCCGCAACCACAGCGTCTCCTCCCTGCTCATAGTCAGGTATGGTCACAGCTTCCAAGCCAAATCCTTCCTACGCATGTGTGTGCTCATCTCTGAAATCTGGCTTTTCAGAAATAACCTGACTGTGATTGACACCCTCGTCCTTTACGGACAAGGCACCACGGAGAGCCTGAAGGTCGCGGGGAAGCCCCCGGGTCACGGCAACTCGCTGAGGTTTAAGGTGACGGAAGCTCTGTTGAAAGACTGCACAGAGAGTGAGTTTCCTCTTAAGATTCAC
The DNA here is from genome assembly GCF_030265055.1 of Doryrhamphus excisus. Lineage (NCBI taxonomy): Eukaryota > Metazoa > Chordata > Actinopteri > Syngnathiformes > Syngnathidae > Doryrhamphus > Doryrhamphus excisus. Next base: position 22,362,989 of record NC_080470.1, read on the forward strand.
TAGAGAGATCACTAAGACTTACTTGCCTACACCAGTGGTCATCAACGGGCCTGCGGCTGTTTATTTATTAGCAAGAAATATGATTAACAAGAAAACGAAAAGCTTCCATATCGTCCTAAGTGAATTTCCGCCAAGTAGGATTCTTTATAAATTAAAACTTTTCATAGTAGAACACTTGTTTATGACCTTCTAAATGTTTTTTTAACATTATTCGAGCCCTTAACACCCTTATTGACACCTTTTAATCTCATAATAGCCAATATAGCAGTGATTTTCAACCACTGTGCCGCGGCACACTAGTGTACCTTGAGAAACTGTCAGGTGTGCCGTGAGGAATTATCCAATATCACTTTTTAGAATTAACATTTATTAATCATCATTTGCAAATATTATGTCAATAGCCATTATGCCAATAGTAAACATGGTTTATTATGGTTTATTGAACAGGAATGGAATATTCCTTTAACCAATCCGATTGAGGTATCTTGTGCCCGCTCAAACGGAAAGTTGTCAGGGTGCCGCCTTCTTCGTGGTGTTTTTCTTCTTCTGTTGTTTATTGGCGGTTGGCAAGCAGCTTTGGTGTGCATTAGCGCCATCTGTGGAACAGAATCTAAACCCTTCTTTACTTTATTCACAAGTGCAGTTTTATTAAAAAAGAAAATATATATCTATATAAAACATGTCCTGAGTTTAATTATAAAATATTAGCAAGATTGAATTTGATCTTTTCCTGTTTAAATTTATCCCGGGTGCGTTCTTTCAGCGCATGCAGACGTTCTTCAGTTTTATAAATGGAGGCAAGCAATCGGCACTGGACTCAGAAAAGTTTGTTTTTGATTCAAAATGAATTTCAAGACTGGACAGACGAAAAACTGGCAATACGGAGTTATTCCAACAAGTGAAAGAAAAACTTGGAGAAGCCGGTATCACGTGATGTTGATGTTTACGTTTTCCTGTGCATGCCCTATTGACTATTCTGTTTGATTTTCACTTGTAGACAGGAGATTGGAATATTCCTTTCTATGGATACCATTGTTTCCCGAAAGGTCATTCGGAAAGAGAAAAACTGGTCATGTAAAAACGTGGCTACTGTCGAGTGTCTGTGGTGTAGACTGGCAGAGCAATGTAATATTGGTCCGTGTGGCAACACCTACCTTGTTCCTCCGATAGACTTATTGATGCACGTGTGAGGTCGTGGTGACATTTTGTAACATTTTTGGTTAGTAGTGTGCCACAAGATTTTTACAATGTAAAAAAAACGTGCCATGGCTCAAAAAAGGTTGAAAAACACTGCAATATAGTATACATAATAAGAGAAAGGAGGCCATTTAAGACTAAAACTCACCTGTTCAGACTTGGGTTTTCATCATAGTGTCAGTTGCGGCCCCAACATTAGCCCAGTTGTTAGGCCCAGTTGCCTGTCGTGAGGTCATTCGAACTTGTCGTTCTGGCAATCAAGTCTGGTGCTTGTGTGTTTCACCGCACATGATAGTAAGATTACGGACACGGAATGACCAGTAGAGAATCTTTGAAAAGCATCATATTTGTATTTTACTTAATTTAGACATCTTTATTCTTGGAAATGCATCATAATATGTCACATTTACTTAAATATGATTTTTTTTCTAGGCTGTATTCAGCCATGAAACAGCAGGATTGATCAATTAATTTAGAAAAAAAAAACGTGAGCACAAAGCAACAACATTGGAAGTGGTGAGGGATTACGGTAATTCCTTAAGCAAGCTCTTGTGCTACTGAAGCTTACCACAATTGATACAAAGTGGCAGGCCTGATCACGCCTGCTGTGGTGTCTTCAGGATAAGTTCCCCACCTCGAACCACGCTAACTGGTCTGTGAATCTCAACGGAGGAAAAAAACAGAAAAGCCCCGATTTAGCAAAACAGTTGTAGTCAGTGGAAGATGTGTAGCTCTACCACCTATTCAGTGTTGAAGCATGAAGTCCATTGGTAAAATATTTTGGGGAAAAATAAAATGACAAAGGCAAATGAGCTTCATTCTGAGGATTTCTGTGAGGAAGACACAGTAAACTCAGTAGGGAATTTCCTATCTCTCGCCTTGAATTCCACATAACAGTTGAAGCGCCTTGCTCTCATCGCAACTAACTGATCTCCTGCAGAGACAAGAGTCCAGGAACCAAACTTCACCATGAAGAGAACGTTCCGTGTGGAGAACATGGGTCTGCTCCCCATCACCGTCCGCTCAATGGAGATTAACGGACAAGCGTGCAAAGCGTTCGGATTCAAGGTCCTCAACTGTGAAGGGTTTACACTCCAGCCAAATGCGTCGAAAGACCTCATCATACTGTAAGGCAACAGACTGCGACCTGGCTGTCTCCACACGTGATATGGTTTAGTAAGCTCCCCCCTTCTTGGTCTTTCAGGTTTACACCAGACTTTACCTCGTCTCGTGTGATCCGCGAGCTCAAACTGGTGACATGCAGCGGCTCGGAGTTTGTCTTCATCCTCAACGCCTCCCTGCCATACCACATGCTGGCGACTTGTGCAGAGGCACTGCCCCGGCCGAGCTGGGAGCTGGACCTCTATATCATTGTGTCCGCCATCATGAGGTGAGAGCCCCCTCACCGCCCCCCCCGCCGCCGTTGTTGTGAGGATGATGCGAGACCTTGAGAGGCTGACTTTTGCCTTCCTTGGAGCTTAGTCTTTAGCTCCAACTCCAGTGTTTCCTCAGGGGGGTCCTCCACACTGGGGGCTGTTTGGGTATGCTGAGGGGGTGCCATCCTTGGGTCCCTTCGACACGGCCGGCTGGGGGGTTCCTCCCTTTAATGTGGGGGTCCGCCCGTCTAACGGAGTCGGAGGGCCCGGGTGCTGGTCCTCCGATGGCACGGCCTGCAGCTTCTCCCAGTGTGGACGGCCCCAAAGGTGGCGTTTCCTTGTTCCTCAGTACCATGCCATGTCTCCCTACTGTGGGTGATTGTGTGCTTGTGTGTGTGTGTGTGTGTGTGTGTGGGTGGATGGGTGTGTGTGTGTGTGTGTGTGGGGGTCTAGTATGGAGGGTGGGAAGGAGGGGCTTTCTTTTTTCTTCATTGTTTTCCTTTTTAATTGTGGTAATTGTTTTAATTCTGGAAAGCACTTTGTGTTGCATCTCCTTGCAGGAAAAGTGCTCTACAAATAAAGTTGATTTGATTTGATCCTTTTTCTTACGTGTTTATTTGCTTCCCCAGTTTCATGTTTCTGGTGGTGATCGGCACCGCATACCTGGAAGCTCAAAGCATCTGGGAGCCCTTCAAGAGGCGCGTGTCCGTAGAACCCAGCTGCTCCTTGGAGACCGGGAGGCCATTTAATCTCAGGGACATTGTGCAACTGCACAGTGATTCAAAGTGAGTGCAAGGCGTACTAACGAGCCACATGTTTAACTAAAGCAATGGTCCCAATATATTATGCATTACCTGCATTTCATTTAGTCCACATACTGTACAGCAGTGGTTCCCATACTTTTCATATTCCCTTCATGGAATGGCCGCACATACAACAAGACGTGTACCAGTCCGCTGGAAAATTGACTGGCTCTATGTGCTTTTAAAATATAATTTATAGCAAGAGTGAGAAACTGGTAAGATGTGGTGAACATCTGTAAAACAATGCCACTAATCTAAGGGTTCCTTATTCACAAGCAGAATATATTTATATTTAGAGCATAGAAAAGATGACATAATGTGAATGAAATGCTGTCATGGTGAGGAGAAGGAACGCTGGTGTAGGCATTTCCCCGACGGACTGCTCAATCGTGGCGGAATCACTCAAACAGTAACCAGCCCTCATCCAGAACTAAACATGTCGAAAAGGCGACCTGAAACACCGGCGATAGTTGCCGGAAAAAATTCTCCTGTCTTATGGAGCGTGAATGGACGATATTTGGGTTAGCTTAGTTTAGCAGAGCATGCTTAAGCGGCTGTGTGTGTGCGCGACTCAGGCTGTATGAGTGTGTTTACACCGTGTTGTGTTTTACCGCTTGTTAATGTGCTCGCAGTGTGAGTAAATATAAAATCTTACCTTCATGCACTTTAACATATCATCATTTGGGACTAAATATGAGGTGAAAAGGGTTTAAAATACAGTACCACGGTCTGTGCAGCATGGGAGAAAGTTACAATGGACTGGAATGGAATGGCCTTTATTGTCATTATAAAAGATGTACAACGAAATTGGAGAGCTTCTCTCTTCAGTGCAGTAGTCAAGTTTAAAAAACAAAAAAAGTACATAAAGTAGAGTAAAAAGACAATTTAACAAGATATATACAAGATATATACAAGATATCCAAAATATACACATAGTATTGCACAGGAGCATATGCAGGAGCAGATATATTAATTTTAGTGCAATGATCAATGGGTCATAGTGCAAATAATGACTGGTGTGTACAGATGAGTAAAGTTACATATGAGTGTATTGTAATGGGTTGTTAAATAAATAAATATGATTGAGGTAGTAACAGAGGCAGTGATGGAAATATTGCACATTTACATGACACATACACAAGGTGCGTTTAAGGGCCCTGAGTGGGACTACCTGCATTAAATATGCAAAAACTGTTTATTTTTTTCCCCAAAAAATTAATATCCCATTACACAACATTCGATTATTATAGTATAGTATTATTATATTATAGATTATAGTTATTTACAAATTATTGTAATTCAACTTTAGTGTTTTTTGGTTTTTTTTTTTATCATTGCGCTTGAACTTTTCCTGAGGCCTGGTTGTTGGGGACCCCAGCCTTACAGCCTGCTTGTGGATATGATGTGATCGTTTACACATTGAAAAATACTGTAGGAATCCCACTTTTATACAATTTATACTTCTTTACACTATCATGTAAGATTGATGAAATGTAACCGTTGAATCCGTTGTCTGCACTGTGCAGGTTGTTCACAAGAGGCGTTTAGGTGCCTGATGTAACTCACTATAAAGCCCTAAATAATTGTTATTCACGTACCGTGTACCAGATTTTGGCAACTGTACAGTACCATGATGAGACTATATTTACAATTTACTTGCAAAAATGGCTAAGTGATTTCAAGGCGGTGATGATGGCTTTTACGTTACAGTGACTCATCCCAGAACTCCAGAGGGTTATACGTGTCCAGCAACGGAACGGTGCGCCCCGTAGCCCGACAGAGTAACGCCCGAACCATGTCGGACTCGGACAGCCAAGACAAGCGATCCAGGATTGGCTCCTCCTCCCAGCTGACCAGAGGAGGTAGCGCTTCACCCCAGGAAGGTCCTCCCACGGCCTGTCAGCTGACCAACCGCAAGGCTCGCAGCACCAAACCGGACCTTCAGGGTCAAAGTTTAGCCGCGTCGTTGCCACACAGAACCGTGTGCTCTGATGATGTGGAGTACGCCAACCTGGTCGGCGCTATGGACAGCGACCTGGACCGTCCAGACTCTCTTGGTGCAGATCCAAGCTCTCCGTCACCTCAGAACAAAGGTGCAATATAGCTGATTATTGTCAAAGCACACCAGACCAAAATCCCTAAAAGGACCTTTTGTGTCCATGATGTGTTTCTGCAGCATTAGAATCCAAAGGGAAGCTGCGAGGCAAAACAAAAGCTCAGAGGAAGAAGGAGGAGAAGGAGAAGAAATCCACAAGCAAGACTCAGGGCTATGAGCTGAAAGACCATTTGGCTGACAACGACGACAGCTCCTCCACTACCACAGAGACGTCCAATCCGGACATGGAGACCAGCGTTAAAGAGGTACTGCTGCTCCATACTGTCTACAGTTTGTGTGTCTTGTATATGATACACATTTCCAAGAGTACATTTTAGTATCGGCACACAACGGTTCCCTCCAGAATGGGAAGGAGGGAAAAACACAACTAGGTCAGTAATGTCATTTGCATCTTGCGAGGTGCTGCAAATTGACCTTATTGTGCTTTTTCCACTTTTCTGACCTATAAATGTTGTTAAAATATTTGCTTTTCAGATAATGAGGTTTCAACATTTGGAAGGTAGACCTAGTATGGCTCTCTGAGGTCTGTTTTTTTTTTTTTTTTAACTTTATTTTTATATTTTTCTAAACAAAACGTCAACAGCAATACAAACACACTCAAAAACAAAAAAGGGGGCACTGGACATACACATCACACAATTTGGTTATCCCACATTCCCTGTCATGGTGCAGTTTAAGTAGTCTCCTTGGTTTTGTCCGTGAACAGTGTCCATTTCACCCATTTTTCTCCACACATGTCTTCTTCAGTCCTCAATATATGTGTTAACAGTTCCATGTCATGTATTGCGTTCATCACACAAAGCCAGTCCTGCAATTGCGGGGGTCTTGGGTTAAGCCATTTTTTGGTAATGGCTTTTTTACATGCTACCAACATGATTTTATACAGATATACAGATCTTTTCTCGACACAAGGTCTCCCACCAGGTGGCCCAGATACAATGTCTCACATGAAAAAACCAAACTGTAACCCAAAATCCTCTCCATGGTTTTACATACCCTCTTCCAAAAATGAATGATATTTGGGCAAAGCCAGAAGACATGTGAATGGTTGACATTGACTGTACCACACTGACGCCAACATGGCTGGGTAAACCTAACATTCATTCATTCATTCATTTTCTACCACTTTTTCCTCACAAGGGTCGTGGGGGTGCTGGAGCCTAACCCAGCTGTCTTCGGGCGTAAGGCGGGGTACACCCTAGACTGGTCGCCAGCCAATCACAGGGCACATATAGACAAACAACCATTCACACTCACATTCATACCTATGGACAATTTGGAGTGGCCAATTAACCTAGCATGTTTTTGGAATGTGGGAGGAAACCGGAGTACCCGGAGAACATGCAAACTCCACACAGAGATGCCCGAGGGTGGGATTGAACCCTGGTCTCCTAGCTGTGAGGTCTGCGAGCTAACCCCTAGACCACCGTGCCGCCTAACCCGAACATATTTTTGTTTAATTTCTGGTGTAATGAAAAATCTAATTATATTCTTCCAGCAATGCTCCCTCCAGACCCGAGATGATGTAGTGGTGTTTTGAGTCATAATCATGCCCAACCATTCAGTTTCTGTAATGTTTGTTTTGAGCTCTTTTTCCCATTTTTCTTTAATATAATGAGTATTTGCCTTTCCTCTGAGGTCTGTTTTACTGAGTTTTTGTTTCCAACATGTAGTTCTAGTGACTTCAATGCGATCAGGGCATCCTTATAAGGGCTGCAGATTGCCTGCACTCTGTAAACACAGACCTACGCATCCAGAAGACATTGGGTGTGCTTGGGAGTGTGACCAATCACAGTAAAGTGGGGTGTGTCCGGAGATGGAGGAAATTAAGTCATTGACTGCCAGCCATGTTCAGAGGAGAGAGATCTCTACTGCCATTTTTGGGCCATTTTTGTTCATCTTTCAAGACTGCCGTAATATTGAGTTTACTTTCATCAGAAAAATATGTTGTTTCTAGCCTTTTTGGGTCTTTATAAATCGGGTGGTTTTAGCTTTTGACAAAAAGAGAGAAAATGGGTACTCGATCCAGACGCTGTAGAAATATTTACAATCATTAAATTACTACAGAGGGCGGCACGGTGGTCTAGGGGTTAGCGCACAGACCTCACAGCTAGGAGACCAGGGTTCAATCCCACCCTCGGGCATCTCTGTGTGGAGTTTGCATGTTCTTCCCGTGCATGCGTGGGTTTTCTCCGGGTACTCCGGTTTCCTCCCACATTCCAAAAACATGCTAGGTTAATTGGCGACTCCAAATTGTCCATAGGTATGAATGTGAGTGTGAATGGTTGTTTGTCTATATGTGCCCTGTGATTGGCTGGCGACCAGTCTAGGGTGTACCCCGCCTTACGCCCGAAGACAGTTGGGATAGGCTCCAGCACCCCCCGCGACCCTCGTGAGGAAAAGCAGTAGAAAATGAATGAATGAATGAAATTACTACAGAGTATGATGGCGATGTACTACATGTACTCCCAGAGTGATGATGTGTGATTGTGGGGATGAATCCCTGCTGCTGACCGATACAGCCACTCATGTGATTAATCAGGGCTCAGTTTCAGAGTCATCCGACTCTGCACTCTGTCCGTCGGGCTCAACAAAGCTAACCTTGTTACTATTGTCAACAACAACGGCATCACCTGTGTCTTTCCTTACCCTTCGTGATTGGAGCAAAATAGAACTGTCGCCCCCCTAATAGGACTAAAATACATTGCCTACAAGCAAAAGATGTAGATACACATCTTTGGCAGTCGATTAATTAAACTGTTTGTGTCCGAATAAGGAAGTCCATGAAACACTGCAGAAAGCGGTCCACAATTCAATACAAAGTACTGAAAATTTGCATAATGAGCCCCCTTGCATAGTAAAAGGTTTAAAGTCATCCAGCTCTAGGTTGTTGAGCATGCACATTTTTCCAAATGAATAAGTTATATTCAAACAAGAAAGAGCATGATTTATGAATATATAAAACGTGATTGTAAAGCCACACTTGGTGGTAAGTGAGGTCTATTATTAGCCAAAACTTTATGATGATTTCCTTGTCACTAGGTGGCAGTAATTGACAAAACATTGAGACATTACCTTAACACTGCATGAAGTCCAGCTATGGCATGATGGTGACAGAGTGAAATGGGTTCTCCTCCCATCCCGTGTGGTAGTGGTAACTGCAGGACACATCTTCATCCTCAGTTTTAGGGGTTCAGCAGTTGGTTTTGCTTAAAGTTGATGTTCATCACGGCGGCAGAACTGATTAAGTCGTAACATTTTAAACATTTTTATCGAATAGAGCTGAAATGTTGATACTAACAACTAATAAAACACAAAAGATTGTCTTGAAATGCAGGTTCGAGAGCACCTGCAGGTCTTCCCAAACTTTTGGCGGGTAGTGTATGTTGTTTGTTTATGATCATTTTGAATAGCCCTGACATAAATACACAATTAGACAAGAGGAAAAAAGTGAGCTGCATCCTCCTGGTTGGAAAATGTTTGGGCACCCCTATTTGTGTTGTCTGAAGGTGTACTGTGATGAATGTGATTGTCTGTAAAACTCCGCCTCTGTCATTCTTGCCAGGAACCAGCGAAGAAGAAAGGACGGACAGGCAAAGAAGCAAAAGAGCAATCAAACTTTATTATTAAACCTAAAAGTAAGAAAGCGGGATCCACAAAGAAGGACAACCAAGTAGAAAAGTCCAGGTATGTATATTACCAGGTATATTCAAGAAAGGTGCTCTGGTCCTTATCGTGCTGTTCCTTGCAGTTCACTGGAGCTCCCGTATGTGCCGCCACTGGAGAACAAACAGCGGAAGAGTTTTGCGGCGTCCAAAGCTCTTCACCCCCTCACCGCTGTCCCAAAAACACGGCAGCAGCAGAAACCCAGATGTGAGTTTTTATCGCCGTCGCCGTTGTCATATAGGAAACGTGTTCATTTTCTTGATGCGTTTAGCCGGCGTAGTCGACAGCAAGCTAGAAGAGGGGCGCTCCTCCCTGTTGGCCAAATTGTTGTCCAGCAGCTTGGTGCAGGAGCTCGGTCACAGCAGCAGCTCTGAGGGCGAGAAGGACTTCGGTTTACCAGAGTGGGACCTCCCAATGACCTCACAAGGCGTCGGTATGCGTGCATCTCAATGCCTCTTTCCACTCCACGCCATACACCTGATTACACACACTCAGGGTTTTTTTTTTTTACACCCACAGGAGCGGATAGTCTTCAGCAGATCTCCCTACAGACATTCAATGCAGACCCTTTCCTAAAACGTTCAGCCACAGCAGGGGCCTCTTCCCCGCCGCCCACCTCCCCCAACTTGTTGTCCCGAGGAAGCTACAGCAGCGTCCTCAACAGCAACAGGTGCACACCCCCACACCACCCACAGCAGTCATTTGTCAGGTGTACCCAGCATGCAGATATTTATGTAGCAATAGCACAAATTATTATATTTAGTATATTAGCTGCATCCACTAAATTTAAAGAAAAAGATTTGTATATATATTGTCTCGTGCAGGGGTCTCAAACTCAATTTACTTGGGGGCCACTGGAGCTCGGGTCTGGGTGAGACTGGGCCGCATCAGGTTTAAAAAAAAAAAACAAAACAAAAAACGCATTTATTAAAAACAAAAACATTTTAAAAACTTCGCCTTGGTTCCAATTTTCTACAAGAACAGCTCTGATAAAACATTCCACTGTTCTCAAATATCTTACTTTTTATTTTTCTACACAAAATAAGACGAAAAATAAATAAACAAATCAAGAATAAAGAAAATCAATCAATCAGTAATAAATAAATAAATATAATAATAATAAAACAGCAAATAATAAAAACTTAAGAAACCACATATATTTGGTGGGTAGACAAATTATTTTTTTCAGATTAAAATGAACAAAGCATTATTAGAGCCCTGTAGACATGACAAAACACGACTATAGTCACATTTATAAATTTTTATTTACAACATATTGCGCAACTGCAGGGTCTTGAGACACATGCTAACTCGCAAACTAGAGCGCTAGCGACCTAAACGGTAGCCTTCAAGTTATTTCCTTTCAACTTAAATAGCCAAAAACTTACCACTTCCACACGGATAGGGAGGATAACTATTAACAGTTATTTAACCTTTAACATGAACATTAATCAAACGTAATAATTTTTTCTGGGTACATGATACCATACAGCATCCATATCAAACTTGCGCGGGCCGCGCTAACATTAAACTTTCATATCAAGGCGGGGGCCTCAAACTAGTGTGGCCCGCGGCCCGCGTGTTTGAGACCCCTGGTCTTGCGTCTACGTTGTTGCACGGGATATTTAGTACACAGAATGATTAACAATATAGCCAAGCTAATATACAACAATCATGAATATTATGTTTGCCACCTTGTAATAACGCTTTTTAGCATGATTAGAGACATGAAATAACAATGCTATAGTTCCCTTTACAGTGCTATTGCTAAATATAGTCAACAAAATAAGACTTGATTGCTCCGTGTTCACTTGCAGTGGCATTTGTCGCATCAATCATCACTTATTACTGACACCTAGTGACCAGAATATGACAAATCACATCATGTCTTTCAGTGCATTTTCTGAATGAAATGAAATGCTTAGTTTATGTCAAAAAATGCATAAAATGTGTTTAAAGATGCATATTTGCCATTCATGGTCTTGTTGTAGTGTAAAACACATCGATGTTCCTTTGCAGCGATGTCAACCAGACCAAAGCTCCAGGGAACAAAGTGTCCTCCCCCGGTCCGCTCCCTGGCAAAAATGGCAACCCCACCTTCGCCGCCGTGGCCGCCGGTTACGACAAAAGTCCAGGTAGGGACACGACCCACAAGCATTGAAGGATTCAAGCATCAGCAACATGTGGTTTTGAAACCTCTTGACTGCATTTTGTTGTCAAAAATAAAAATGTATTTGGGAATATAATTTTTTAATAAATGTTAGTGGTACCACTGAGAGAAAAATATATCTAATATATATATATATTTATCTAATATATATTTTATATATATATATAATATAAAATAAATATAATAAGTCATAATTATGAGACAAAAAGTCGAAACTGTGAAACAGGCAAGTCATAATTATGAGTCATAATTGTAAGATATAATGTCAGAATTATGAGGGGGGAAAAAATGAAAATGTGAGCTTAAAAGTCGTACTTATGAGATAGAATTTGTACTCAAAATTATGAGTTTGGAATAAATAGAATGTCATAATTATGAGACAATCAAAATTAGGAGATTTTTTTATTTTATATATTTAACAAAGCCTATTGATGGACATCTGCAAACAATACAAATGTAAATATGCCAGATTGCCAAAGTGCGGCCGGGGACCATTTGTTGTACATGATTGTTGTATTAATTGGCCAGCAGAACATTCTAAGAAAAAGGCAGCAAAAATTGAAAATTTCACAGTAGTGAAAAAAAGTTGTAATGTAATTATTATGAGGAGAAATAATTGTAGTCAGTTTAGTACCATAAAGTTGAAAGACTACTACTACAAACTTTAAATTAAGTTGTGGGAAAGGTTGACATATGACAATAAAGTCACATTTAAAGAATTTAGAAAATTATAAAAATAGCAGAAATTTTCTAAATAATGTATAGTTTTTTTGTAAATTTACTAAAGTCAAACTACAGTATTAAGAGAAAAAATTAGGAAATCTAATGAAAAAAAGTTGCAACTTAACGGGAATAAATTTGTAATATTCCGTGGAAAAATTTATTTTTCATTTTATTAATTAAAAAAATGAATTTTTTCCACTTATGTGACCCATCTGATTTGGGGTTAGTTTTTCAACAAGCTGTGCAATGACGTTGCACGCTTAAGCCTTGCAGTTTCGCTGCTAGCCACTAGGGGTCGTCCTTGCACGCCTTGTGGGGACTGTGAGTTCCTGATAGGCGGTATTATTCCTCAGCATTCAGTGGCAGTGAATTCAGTTGGAATGATGCAAATGTAAAAGTGAGCGTGCTTCTCCACCAGGTGGTTCTGGACCCGGTAGAAGTGAGAGCCAAGCAAGGAGTCTGGCACCTATGACATCGGTGGAGAGTGACGGCTCAGACAGGTATCCAATGATTAGATCCCGTCAATGTCACATGACAGTACCTTCATCTCTCTCTGTTTGTGTGTGTGTTGCAGCTCAGGGTTGTGGAGTCCCATCGACTCCATCCACTCAAGCAACTCCTTCTCTGCTTTCGGGCCTAGCAACTCCTTCAACCTAACAGGAGGTAACCCGCACAGCCGACGGCAAGCGGCTTCCTGCGCTGCAGACTTTCATGTGACGATGTCGTTTTTTCTAGTATTCAGCAGGATGAACCTCCAGAAGCCATGGGAGCCTCAGCAGAGCTGGCCCGACTTCACCACGGTGCCGTCGTCCACTTGGGACAGCGCCGACCCTGTGCACTCCTCCTGGCCCAGCAGCTCCAGCTCTCCCACCGCGCCCACCTCAGTAAGAGCTCGTCACACGCAGCAGCAGCGCCTTCAAACATCCGGCAGGTGCTCACTTCTTTTGTCTTGTGTCTCAGTCACTCCTGGGGAACGGCCACAACCCCTGGTCCACGACCACTGCCTTCGGCAGCTCCATCTGGTCCACGAGCACTAATTCCTCCCTGCACCCGTTTCCCCTTGCCGCCAATTCGCCCACCCTCCTGAGCGGCCTGGTCAGCGGCAGCCCCGCCCCCTCCCCGCCGGCCTCCGGCGAGATGAGCGGCACGTACAACCCGTGGAGCATGTGGCGGCCCACGCTGAGCCGACGGAGCTCCGAGCCCTGGCCCAGTACTTCGGAAAACGGCAGTTAAAACTGCACGACTGCACTTAAAAACGACGCGTCACCATAGCAACGGTCGCTAAATTTCCCGTATTTTTTTTTTTTTTTAATTGGAGAATCCCAACAGAAAGAAGCTTTCCAGCAGAGATTTGGTTGTTCAGTTCTTTGTGGCTTTTTATTGACGCGGGCCGACATACAAACTTTTATTCCGAATCCTTTTAACAGCGCCCCCTCCTGGAGTAAAGGTCAAATATTAGCTCATGAAGGCTAAAGGAGACGTTCTGGCTCGTAAGGCTAAAAGTTTGGTTCATGACAGGATAATCTCAGTTCATTAATGTTCACGTCAATCATTTTGGTTTCACATCCTTTTATTGCTAAGGTTGCTTTGGCCCACAAAAGCAGCACCGCACCTTTTTGATTGGACGTCAAGGAAGACTTTTCCAAATGTAACGAGCCCCCTTTTAATGTCATAAAAATTGGGTGACAATCTTAAGTTTGAGGTTTGGATTGTACCTGGCCTGTCAGCAAATGAGAATAAAGGATTTCAGCAGAGAGCCTGCTTGGCTTGATTTGTCATATTACAACTTTTTGGGAAAAAAAAGCAAGCTTTTTTTCTTTAATATTGTAACTTTAATCTTTGAAAGTTACCTTTTTTCATAATGCATTTTTTTTCTCACAGGGTTACACCTTTTTGGTCTTAATATTTCAGCTTGGAAAATTAGTTTTTTCCATTTGTTTAGTTTCTAGTTAATTCTTTTTTTTTATTTTAATATGGCGATGGCCCATAAAAAATGCGACGTGACCAAAGATCTAAATTTTTTATTTTTTTAGAACGGATGACACGGATGACAAAATTACATTTTCCCCCTTTTTTCATAATGCATTTTTTTTCTCATAGGGTTACACCTTTTTGGTCTTAATATTTCAGCTTGGAAAATTAGTTTTTTCATTTGTTTAGTTTCTAGTTAATTCTTTTTTTTATTTTAATATGGCGATGGCCCATAAAAAATGCGACGTGACCAAAGATCTAAATTTTTTATTTTTTTAGAACGGATGACACGGATGACAAAATTACATTTTTCCCCCCACTTTTGCTGTTTAATTTTTCTTTTTTTTTTTAAATCTACTGTTTACAAAGTGGTGAAGGCCAAAAAAAAAACAAACATGCCACGTGCCACCTGCCACTAACGTCCCCCAGGCCCACACTTGGGACACCCCTGCTCTAAATGAACATCACTGTTGTAAAGAAGCTGCCACAGGCAAAACAGCGCCCCCACCTGGCGATAAAGAAACCCATGCTAATAGCCAAAGGGCCACATTTTCTTGGGAACATTACAGGATTTATTATCATAGAGGGGGTGAAATGTGATAATTGTGACGATGTTAGGATGCCATCTACTGTACTGTTGGAACAACAAGCCCCATTTACAGAAGGTCCCGTCATAATGGGTTTATAACGGGCACCACAGATAATGGGAAATGCTGCATTATAGCATCAGATGTCAAGAAAATGTGTAGACATGGAAGTAAGCCTGCATTACATTCCGAGCCTGAGCGACGCCACGAGCAGCCGGGCCATCTTGTCCGTGTCACACTTGGTGAACACGGTCACACGGTGCTGCTTCTTCAGCGTGTTGGCGAGGTCCAGCGCCAACATGCCGCGACACATGGCGCCCTGCAGCTCCACACGCACCGGACACACTATGCTCTCTGTGACCACGCCGGCATCCACGCAGGCCGCCATGGCGTACGAGTCGAAGGAGACGAACCCCGGCCCGAAGTAGACCTCCCGCTTGCTCCTCGTGGTCTCTCTGGAGTAGCCCCAGCACCTGGACGTGATGGTCTTCATGAAGCGGGCGGCCGGAGACTCCTGGTTGATGAGCTCCTCGAAGAACTCCTGAGCGGGATCAACACAGACACGGCTCATCGGGAACTCAGCAGGGGTGAGGCTTGTTTCATCAGTGTGTTTTCCTTCTTACCCACGACAGAGCGTTTTGGCAGCAATATTCCCACGATGCCAAGTGGGTGGGGCAGAGGAACTCCTCCAGGACGATGTAAGCGGACTCTGGATCCTTTGCAAAGTTGAACTCTGCACACGGCAACAAGTTACCTTTCCCTGCACAACAACATCACAACGACATGGTTTTGAAACCTCATTTTGTCGTCAAAAATTAAAATGTATTTGGGCATATAATTTTTTAAATAAATTTTTAAATGTAAGTTGTGCTCTCCATACTGAGAGAAAAATATATACCCCGATGGTAAGTCATAATTATGAGTTAAAAAGTCGAAACTGTGAAATACATAAGTCATAATCAAGATTGTAAGATATGTCGGAATTATGAGGAAAAAAGCTGAAAATGTGAATTTAAAAGTCTACTTAAGAGATTAATTTGAAACTCAAAATTATGAGTTAGGAATAAAATAATTATGAGAGAAAGTCTAAATTAGGAGATTCATTCATTCATTTTCTACCGCTTTATCCTCACGAGGGTCGCGGGGGTGCTGGAGCCTATCCCAGCTGTCTTCGGGCGAGAGGCGGGGTACACCCTGGACTGGTGGCCAGCCAATCACAGGGCACATATAGACAAACAACCATTCACACTCACATTCATACCTATGGACAATTTGGAGTCGCCAATTAACCTAGCATGTTTTTGGAATGTGGGAGGAAACCGGAGTACCCGGAGAAAACCCACACATGCACGGGGAGAACATGCAAACTCCACGCAGAGATGACCAAGGGTGGGCTTGAACTCGGGTCTCCTAGCTGTGAGGTCTGCGTGCTAACCACTCGTCCACCGTGCCGCCTAAATTAGGCGATAAAAAGTTAAATTATTGGAAAGTCCGATTTCTGAGACCAAAAAATGAAATTATGAGATAAGTCACAATTTTAATATTAAAAAGTCATAAGATAAAATGTCAAAATTGTTTTTATTTAATTTTTATTTATTTAACAAAGCCTATTTATGGACATCTGCAAACAATATAGATGAAAATATGCCAGCTTATAGCACAACTAGTTTCCATCTGTCGTCCCCCGGCAGGTAACAATAAACAATGTAAAAACAATGCACAAACAATAAAAAACAAACCAAAAAAAGCCTAAAATTGGTCACAGATTTGGGTTGTTTCATTCACCTTTTGAGATTGATTTTAAAAATAAAAGTGATCAAGTCCAAACTATGAAATAAAAAGTCTGAATTCTGAGAAAAGGTTGAAATTATGAGATAAAAAGCACAATTCTGAGATTTAAAAGGTCTTGATAAAAGTCATAATAATGACATAAAATGTCAAAAATTATGAGGTAAAATTGTAATAATAAAATAATTATGAGTTAAAATGTCAAAACGTCTTTCTCTTTGGGCTTTTCTTTTCAGGGGTCGCCTCTCTAACTTTATCTCCAAGGCCCCTGACATGCAATGTGCCTCTGATGTACTCCTTCCTGATCCTATCCATCCTGGTCACTCCCAATGTGAACCTCAGCATCCTCATCTCTGCTACCTCCAGTTCTGCTTCCTGTCTTTTCCTCAGTGGCTCTGTCTCTAGACCAAACAACATGGCTGGTCTCACCACAGTTTTGTATACCTTTCCTTTCATTTTAGCTGAAACTCTTCTATCAAACATCACGTCTGACACTTTTCTCCACCCGTTCCATCCTGCCTGCACACGCTTCTTCACCTCCTTTTCACAATCTCTATTGTTCTGAACTGTTGACCCCAAGCCCTTCAAATTCTCCATGTATCTTTTCTCCCTGTAACCTCACTCTTCCACTTGGGTCCCTCTCATTCACACACATATACTCCATCTTGCTACATCTTCATTCCTCTCGTTTCCAGGGCAAACCTCCACTCTTCCGCATTTCCACCACCTGTTCCCTACTCTCAATACAAATCCCAATGTCATCTGCAAACATCTCAGTCCATGGAGATTCTTGTCTAACCTAACCTTATAACTTTTTTTAACTTCATATTTTGACTTCATTCTTGTACAATGACTTCAGATTTTTCAATTTTTGCTGTTTTTGATTTTAAAAAAAAAACTTTTCTTGCTAAATTAGATTTATAGAATGTGCCGTAGTTCAAGTAAAACAAACAATCGGGAACTCATTTATAGCAACACACAAGCATGAGTCTTATTTATGGCTGTTTTACTCTTGTAATGTCTACTATATTGGGTAATAGGAATGTATAGGTGACTATAGGGGTGTTATTTCATGTCAAGAGGGCTCTAATTATGTAATTATGCTCTAAAAATGCTATTTGTAGGAAAATCCCAACCAGTTAGCTACTGTATGTAGTAAACATCGCAGTAATAGAAGCTTTATATTGACTGATGTTTTTACCTTCCATGTTGCCACCCATGATGTGTAGCTCTTTGAGCTTGTTGGGGAAACTTGGATCCACTTTGACAGCCAGGGCCAGATTGGTGAGAGGTCCAAGGGCCACCAGGCTCACCTGCACGTGGCGGTACCATGCTTTTAATTGGACTATTGGAATGTCACGGGGCACACAGGTGAACATCCAACCTGGTTCTGGTTCTCTGTCACCAGTCTGATCATCGCAGTCACCGCACCTTCCCTTTGAATCTTCTTCTCCCACATTGGGTCTTTGTCCTCCAGGATGTCTCCGAGGCCATCCGTCCCGAAATGGTCGCTGGAGGTGTCATTGGTACCAACCAAGGGCCCGGCAGAACCTCGAAACACTGGGATCTGTGGAGGCAAAAAAAAGTTATATGCGGAATCATTTGATTACATGATGCGTTCAAATGCAATTGTTGAAATGACAACTTTGACCAATCTGAAGATTTCTATGAAATATGAATGTGTATATTTAATTGTAGTCGACAAATGAGATCGTTTATTACACGAAGACCTCTATGTAAGCACACAAACCAGCTCCCGTTCACAAACGGAGAGAACTTTTAAAACATTTTGGCAAACATTGTCCACCGACGTGTTCCCAAACACACAGGTGACCGCCAGCACGCTGACGTTCGATGCCGCCAAGGCCACCATGATAGCCTGGGCGTCATCTATGCCGCAGTCCGTGTCGATAATGAGCAGCTTCTTTGCCATTTCGCGCCCTCCTCGGAGTTGTCACTTTTCCAGTGGGCACATGAAGCTCTCGGGGGTAAATGACAGCAGCGGAGGTGTGACGGTGCATTCTCGCATTTGATTGGTTAGAAGTGGAAGGTGCCTTTCGGGGTGTAAATTTCTGTCATTCAAAATGTGACGTGTAATGCACTGGGCTAAATAATATATTTTAAATCCAGCAATAATAAATGAGAAGTCGTGTCCCATTTCAACTTGTATGTTTTATTCCATATTTGTCTAACGTTTAAAAATGTCCCCCATTCTTCAGAATGGTTCAGTCTGGATAAGCTAATCCGGAAGTGATAGCGGGTCAGGAGGACGCCGCTTAGTAGTTACTAAGCGTTAATAGTTGACATGTAAGCAAGCTAATGTTCTACTCTGCTGGCCAATTTGTGGCTAGTTTGACGCTTTAACAAGTCCAAACATTCCCGCATGGTGTATTTTGGAGCAACATATCGGAACAGACACTTAAATTGGGCGTGTTTATACCTCCTGCCTACCTCGCAGATTGTGTGTGCTCATCTCCACCTCAGGTGAAAGAGGACACTTTATGTTTCGTTATTGTTTTAATGTCATTTGAATTTGCTGGTCAGTAAGTGTATGTTTGTGTGATGTACAGACCAGATTATCGTTCATGCAAACACGTGTATTCGTTTACCTAATTAATAATAATAACAACAACAATCATGATAATACGTTGTATTTGTATAGCGCTTTTCAGAATACTCAAAGATGCTTTACAGTGAAAAAATAAAGTTGAGTAAAACAGAGTAGAAGACACATTAAAATATACACCCTAGACTGGTCGCCAGCCAATCACAGGGCACATATAGACAAACAACCATTCACACTCACATTCATACCTATGGACAATTTGGAGTCGCCAATTAACCTAGCATGTTTTTGGAATGTGGGAGGAAACCGGAGTACCCGGAGAAAACCCACGCATGCAAGGGGAGAACATGCAAACTCCACACAGAGATGCCCGAGGGTGGGATTGAACCCTGGTCTCCTAGCTGTGAGGTCTGCGCGCTAACCCCTAGACCACCGTGCCGCCATAATTAATACAGAAGGCTGTAATTCAACCACAGTATGCTTTACTAATATGTTGTAATTTGTATACTTTTCAGATTATCATCCCAACCCAACACATGTTCTAAGCAGCTCCTACATGCCCAATACTTCAGACGGTCCCACAGAACCATCAGTAATGCAGAGACCCACTCATGGCGAGAAGGAAGAGGACTGTCGCCTCATCGGCTCCCTCGCCCGTGAAGCGGGCGTAGCTCGTCGGGCGTCCAGCGGTGAGCTGCTCCTCCCCCGAACCTTCCCGGTCACTCACTCCCGGGAGAAGTTCTACACGGTCTGCTCGGACTACGCCCTCCTCAACCAGGCGGCGGCGGTGGTGGGGAAACAGGACGACGGGCTGGCGGCGCCCAAGCCGCAGGCCGCGGGTAGCGTTGCGGTGTCTGATGGAGACTGTGAGATGGAGGACGTGACCTCTGCTGACGTGAAGACCACCCTGGCGTGGGAGATAGACACCAGCGACTTCAAGGCGGTGCTCACAAGAAAAATTAGAACAGGTACGTAGCATCTCAGCTCAGTTTCCAGGTAAAATGTGCCCCAGAGTTTTGGCTTTTTTGTAAGGTTTTCTTAATACAGCGGAGCCTCCATAAATGAACTACATTCTTCACACACACACACACACCAATCCAGGTGCTATGATCTGAGAGCCTTCATCAAAAGCATTAAAGAGGATCTATCTCCTTTCCACTTTTCTGGCCTATAAATGTAGTTAGAATGTTGTATTCTCATGTTAAATGATGCCAAAGTCTCAGATAATGAGGTTTGCGCATTTGAAAGTGAACCCTGAAAGAACTTTGGGATGGCTCAAAACGCTTAGTTTCAGAAGGTGTGGTAAAACTGTGCCTTTGTGATGTCACAGAGGAGCGGCCTTCCATATATATCTGTAAGTTTCTGGAAAAAAACAAACAAAAAACAGATTGTATATATGTATTTCTACTGTTATATTTTGTATTTTCATGTTTAATAGATGCACCAACTTCACCACAACAAATTCCTAGTATGTGTATGATCATACCTGGCAATAAAGCAATTTCTGATTCTGATTCTGAAGCCAGATACGCTTTTTACTACATTGCTAGCAATAGCTCGTAAGGTAAAGTCCCAATTGTTTCCAATTCCTAGAGATGCCACCATCAGGCACAAGTGGTTGGAGTTCCTGATTCCCTACCAGCAAAGAAATGCATTTGAATCTGTCAACGGCATTTCACACTGGACTGTTTTGTGAACATGGGCCAATAAAATAAAAATATAATATAATATTAAAATAAAATATTGACTAATCTCTTCTTGTAAGTTTTCTATTCATAATTCTGACTTTATTGCGCATAGCATTATATATTATATTATTGCATTCCACAGCCTAAATTCTAACTTTTTATTATTTATTTTATTTTTATTTTATTTATTCACTTTTTTAATTTATTGTTTTGTTTGTCACTCATAATATTTCTATTATTCGATTTTTTTCTTTAATTTGTCAACTTTTTGCCCCTAAAATGATTTTTAATTCTTGTAAAATGACTGCTGATATTCAAATTTTTGCTGTTTTATTTTATTTTTCATTGTTAAATGATACTTTTAGAATCTGCACTCCGGACACGCCGGTCTTAGTCCAACTTCCTTTTCCACCTGACTGATACTGGCTCCCTTACAGGCAACGTGAAGAAGTGCAGCACCAAGAAGCTGAAGTCGGACCGACCCAGCCGTAATCTGCAGGACATCCCGCCTCATGCCTCGCTGGAGGACGTCAAACAAAGGAAAGTTCTGGACCTCAGACGCTGGTAAAGTCCTCTTTGTTACGTTCAAACACACAAACGCTGATTGTAAAGCAAAGTAAGTAAGCCACACAAGCAGAAGTAGTGTGTGTTGTGGAATATTCATTGAACCTCTGGTGAGCAACTGAGAGTAGCCACGTATACATGGACCCAAATATTCCAATTGCATTCGGTTTATTTGCTCAAACGGAAAGAATGTAACCTTTGTATACTCCTCATTCCAAAAGAAAAGTGCCAATCCGAATGAATATATAATCGGATTCACAGGGGTGGAATATTCCTTTCCCCAATCTGATTGAGGTATCTTGTACCCACTCAAATGCAAAGTTATCAGGGTGCGATCTTCTTCGTGGTGTTTTTCTTCTTCTGTTGATTGGTGGTTATTACCGCCATCTGTGGAACAGAATCTAAATCTGAATTTTATCTTTTCCTGTTTATTTATTCATTCATTCATTCATTTTCTACCGCTTATCCTCACGAGGGTCGCAGGGGGTGCTGGAGCCTATCCTAGCTGTCTTCGGGCGAGAGGCGGGGTACACCCTGGACTGGTCGCCAGCCAGCCAATCACAGGGCACATATAGACAAACAACCATTCACACTCACATTCATACCTATGGACAATTTGGAGTAGCATGTTTTTGGAATGTGGGAGGAAACCGGAGTACCCGGAGAACATGCAAACTCCACACAGAGATGGCAGAGGGTGGGATTGAACTCAGGTCTCCTCGTTAACCACTAGACCGCCGTGCAGCCAGTCCTGTTTATTTATTTTAATTTAATTTATTCCAGGTGCGTTCTGCTCAGATATGACGTAACACACAGCTGCAGACGTTCTTCAGTTTTAAAAATGGAGGCGACCAATCGGCACTGGACTGCTGCGGAAAGTTTTTGTTTTTGAACCAAACTAAATTTCAAGACTGGACGAAGGAAAAACTGGCAATACGGAGTTATTCCAACAAGTGAAAGAAAAACTTGGGGAAGTCGATATCACGTGATGTTGATGTTTACGTTTTACTGCACATGCCCCATTGACTATTCTGTTTGATTATAGCGCCGCATGTAGACAAGAGATTGGAATATTCCTTTCCATGTATATCATTGTTTTCGGAAAGATTCCATTCGGAAAGCGAAAAACTCATGTAAATGTGGCTAGTAATAACAGGAAATTGAACACATCTGCTCCCCATTCACACCTAACACCTTGTTACCTTGTCACACGTCCCAGAAGACAAAAACAATGGCTAATTGGACCCGATTAGTGCAGTTTATCACAAGGTTGGACATATTTTGTTGCCAGCTGTTAAGACATGAACTCATCCGCTAGCAAAGACGTAGTCATATGTCTTTTATGTTTTTTCATGTTACAAAGAGGTGATGATGCAACTCCACAATAGAAGAGAGCATGTTGGATTTTTTTAAAGTGCATTTTATATGAACTCAGAACTATTTTTAATGTTATCAGATTCATCGGTATGACGTTATAATTCTTCCATAAGCCACACAGGCAGTGTAACAAGTGTTTTGATGGGTGTATTCGGGTTTCAGGTACTGTATCAGTCGGCCGCAGTACAAGACGTCATGTGGGATCTCGTCGCTGGTGTCGTGTTGGAACTTCCTGTACAGCACCCTGGGCGCAGGAAGGTGAGCAGCAACAGCGTCATCGATGATGAAAAAAATGCAGCGTCTTGACTTGTGGTGTTTTTTTTTTTTTGCCGGCCAGCCTGCCGCCCATCTCTCAAGAGGAAGCGCTGCACATCCTAGGCTACCAGCCGCCTTTCGACGACATCAAGTTCGGGCCGTTCACGGGAAACGCCACGCTTATGCGGTACGATATTTTTCGGACGGCCATGGGCGATGCGGAGGAGTGTGCTAACGGTGCAGACTGTGCTCTTCTCGCCACTCAAGGTGGTTCCGGCAAATCAACGACAACTTCCGTGTGCGAGGCTGCTCGTACATCCTGTACAAACCGCACGGCAAACACAAGACAGCGGGAGAAACAGGCTAGTCTCCGCCCCTCGACACAATCACCATGTGACTGTTTAAAAAAACTGTTTTATTGTTCTTTTATTTTAGCGGAGGGAGCGTTGCTGAAGCTGACCCAGGGCCTGAAGGACAGCTCCATGGCGTACATCTACCACTGCCAGAACCACTACTGTTGCCCTGTGGGCTTTGAGGCCACACCCCTCAAAGCAGCCAAGGCCTACAGGTACATTATTACCTAGATTTATTAGGTACCTATTACCATGGGTGCTTGGGGCTCATTAGTGGTGCCCCCTACTTTGGAAGACATTTTTTGCTAAATGCTCAGTAACTCATGGCGACAATTAGTCCTTGATGGCGGCCATGTTTTTCAATCAATCTTGTTCAAATTTGACACAGATGATTGTCAGTCGCGTAAAGCTGTATACCAAATTTGGTATAAACACATACAAGGTACACTGGGTGTTTTATAAAGAGCGCATCGGGCTGTGTGAGAAATTTCAAGTCAGTCTGACTGATGGGGGTCAAAGGTAACCATGCCACCATGTCATGTTGTCATTCATTCATTCATTTTCTACCGCTTCACAAAAGTAATAGCACAGGCAACACAGAAGGGGTGCACGTTTTGCAGGGGCCCTGTTGATATTTTTTTCCATTTTGTAAAAACTTTTTGTCTTATTATTAGTATCATTCATTCATTCATTCATTTTCTACCGCTTTTCCTCACGAGGGTCGCGGGGGTGCTGGAGCCTATCCCAGCTGTCTTTGGGCGAGAGGCGGGGTACACCCTGGACTGGTGGCCAGCCAATCACAGGGCACATATAGACAAACAACCATTCACACTCACATTCATACCTATGGACAATTTGGAGTTGCCAATTAACCTAGCATGTTTTTGGAATGTGGGAGGAAACCGGAGTACCCGGAGAAAACCCACACATGCACGGGGAGAACATTTATTAGTATCAACATTTCACTATTTCATCTTGGCACATTTTGCTCTATATTTCTCAATTTTGCTGTTTCTGATTAATTGTATTTGTACAAGGTGCTGTGGGCCGCACTTTGGACATCCATGGCTATAGAGTATATATATGACATCAGACATACAGCGATATCAGGCATGTGATGATATCAGACACGTGGTAATATCAGACAGCGGTGATATCAGATGAATGATGTCAGAATTTGTGATATCAGCCATTTGGTAATATCAGACACATGGTAATATCAGAAAACGGTGATATAGACATGGTGATATCATAGAAATGCCAATATGGCCATTTGGTATCAGACATATGACGATATCGTACATATGGTAATATCACAAAATGATTATATAGACATGGTGATATCATAGAAATGCCATATGGTATCACACATGATGATATCAAATGGTGATATGGTGATGTCACACTTGGTGATATTACATGATGAAATGAGGACATAAATCAAATACAAAAATGGGACAAAAGGGTTGTTTTTTTTTAAAGATGGCACAGATGACATCACACCAGTCCTCATATAGAGTCTGTTTTTTTCTAGAGGTCCTCTGCCCACCAGTGAGATGGAGCACTGGATCCTGATTGGAGAACCCAGCAGGAAGCATGCAGCTATCCACTGTAAAAAGTAAGCACCTGTGGAGTTTGGTTTTTTTTTCTTGGGGAGTGGGGGTCTTTTTTGGGGTTTTAAGTGTTGTTGTGCAGGTGGTTGGACATCGTGACCGACCTCAACACCCAGAATCCAGAATACCTGGACATTCGCCATATGGAGAAGGGCATCCAGAGGCGCACCACCAAAAAGGTACCCCAGGCGAGCAGCTCTGGCAAGTACACAAAAACCAGAACCATTGAAGTAGCCAGTAACATTGTGGGGTCACAGGTGGGCGGCAACCTGCACTGCATCATGGCCTTCCAGAGGGTCAATTGGCAGAAGCTGGGCCCCTGGGCTCTCAATCTGGAGAACCTTCGTCACGACACAGATGAAGCGGAGGGGAGGACGTCTGCCAAGCGCCTGGTCCAGCTGGGACGATCGCACAGCATGGGCAGTCAGAAAGACGCCACTTGGAGGCGCCTGCCTAACACCGCAGAGAACAGACAGAGGAGCTCCCCTGACAGCGACCTGGAGGAGGACGAGATGGACTGAATCCCCCACATCGACCCGACAGGAAGGCGCAGCTGTCAAGAAGCCCCGTTAACAGAGTCCACTTGTAATACCACCTCCATCCAGAGGCGGCAGTGGCGTGAAGTATCCGTAAAAGTGCAGTGACATCATCATCTTGGGACTATTTTTCTCTAGTGGTGAAATACAAGTTTGATGTATTTGTATCAAGTTGTTACATGATAGTACTATTTATTTGTACATAAACGAGACGCAATGTCACCTTACAGCCTACTTTTTACCATTCTTTTGTCTTTGTAGACTAAAAAAACAATGTACAACCTACTTAGTTGTATTTAGTAGTATATATAGTATTTTTCCATCATTGTTTATAGTGACCACCAGACCTATTTTTCCTCACTGGTGACATCACTGTACACGTACACGTGTGTTTGCTGTTCATTTATTTTCCAATAAATCACATCTGAGGCCATTATCTTATCGTTATGTTTCCATGTCCTTCCAAATGTCGTCTCAGCTCGGCAATCTGATCGGGACCCACGCGGCAGCAACCCCCTGATGGACAAAGGCAAGCCTGTTACATTTTCATACACTTCTGATTTGATTGTACAGTATTGTCCATACTTATATTCATTTGTGACAAAAATTATGGGGAAAAAATAAGTAATATCCAAACAGTATATAGTGTTCCCTTATTCCAACAAGGTCACATATGGTTCCCAGAGTTTATGGAAATCTCTCTCTTTACCTTTTAGAATATATGTTAATCGTTCAAGTCCTATGCATGGTTACATAGTTCTTCCTTCCACGGTCCCAATGAAGGAGCACCAATACTACCAATACATCCAACAAAGTGCAACAACTATTTTAGCCGGCTAACTTCCAAAGTCCAATATCCGTGTTCTATTTGACACATCAATAAAGTCGTTTGGGTATACATATTCCAAGCATGCAGTCTAGTACTCAATGGGACATTCATTGTCAACACATTGAAGACATGTTTCCAGAACATTGTGTTTTGCATGTCCACATACAGTGAAGTAGACTGCCTTTCTCACTTAAACATTTAGAACACGTATCGGGAATGTTTGCTGACATATGGTTGCATGTATATCCTCATCAGCCATTCATCCATAGTAGTTGAACCTTGTGTTAACCTTGTTTCTGCGCCTTTAAACAGTCTTCCTTCCAATTAATAACATTTGTAAATAATTATGTAATGCTGTATATATAATTATTGTGCCCTTGGAATTCTGCCTAGCAACATGAGGCTGATTAAATGTGAAATACAAAACAAACAAAACCAAAACATCTTCTTACCGATCAAAGTGGCGCCTTGTTTGATCCACGTGTGACTGAGTGCTGGTATCGACGATTTCCCTGATGATGTTCTCCATCTTTGCGTGAGAAAAAACCCATAAGATGACAATGTGCTATTATTTCCATATGTTGATATATTATTATTGTATATTTCCTATGGTGAATTTACAGTTTACAGACTTTTGTTGTCATTTACTGCAATACACAGAAAGTTAAATCAAAACAAACATTTTGACTCACCCCTGCTCAGCATCCCACTCCTCCCCGCTGTTGGGGTACACAATATATCTCATGTTGGGACTCTTCAGTGCCTTGGCCGAGTCCAGCAGAGTCTCCACCCACTCGGGAGTACAACAGTTGACTCCCACGGCCAGCAGCTGCG